>NW_025763565.1:0-101077 GCF_020744255.1 Microdochium trichocladiopsis
CCGTATCCGTCATCGGCCGCGCCGACCTCGAGCTCCTTCTGCTGTACGATAAGCCCCTGAATCGTACGGCCTAGCTCGATCGCGAGATGGCGGTACGTCGAAGTACCTAGCTCGACGCCGAGATAGCCCGCCGTAGCTGCCCTAAGCTCCTTCGTAAGCACGTCCGTTCCCCAGCGGCCTTTCCGGCCGTCCTTCCATAGCCAGTGCCGCAGCGATTCCGACGGTTTTCGAGCCCGAATCGCATCGAGAAGCATCTCCTCGAACGGGACTAGCCAGACGAGATAGACGACAAGTAGCTGCCCGACCCGTTCCGGGAGAAAGCGTGCGACCTTTCGGCCGTAGCCCCGGATCGACTTGGCCTTATCTCGGTCCGTTACGAGCATTACCTGCCCGTCGAAGATATAGACGCTCCGGCTTAGCTGCTTCGTATCTAGATACCGCACGCTCGTGATCTCGGGCCCTCGGCCTGGCTGGCCTCCCCAGACGTGCGTTAGTACGAGTAGCTGGCTCTTCAGCGTTCCGATCTGGTTTAGCCACTTCTGCGACCGCTCCCGGTGGTACTGCTGCCGCTGGGACGACCAGAGCCTCTCCGAAACGAGCTCGGCAACGACGCGGGGCCCGGCTTGAAGCCAGCTGTTCTGCGGGTTTGAGATGAACGATTTCCCACCCCCTTCGTACATTACGCTGTCGTTGATTTTGCTAAGCTCGATCCGTCCTAGTAGTACCGCCGACTGGCCGTACAGAAGCCCGTCGAGCGCCGATTCGGCTGTTGAGACGAGCCCCTGGGCCATCCGCCGGAAGTTCTGGACCTCGATCCGGAAGCCGTGTAGCCGGAGCGCCTGCTTCCCGTCCTCCCAGATAATCCGTGCTGCCCCCCCTTCCTTCTGGCGGTAGCCCTTTCCGATCGTTAAGAACCGGGTTAGCGTACTGAACGGGCTGTACGAGCCGTCTGCGATCCACTGCCGATAGCCGTCCATAAATGCGTCGATATCCCTAGCCTGGAGCTGGCTACGCCCTTCGTCCTCCCCTTCGCCGGAGTCCGTAGTACTATCCTCTTCCTGGATCGGGACGTGCTCGAAGAAGTACTCTAGTAGTAGTACGCGGCTACACCACGCTAGACCCGCTAGTAGTGTTGTAAACTCGGCCGGCGGCCGAAATCGTGCTCGGACGGGGTCGATCGCGAGTACGGTAGTGAAGTGTAGTAGCGGGTTTACGTACGGTTGTACTAGTACCCGCTGCGTAAGCGACAGAACACAGAACGTGAAGACGGCCTCGTCTAGATATCCGTCGTCGCCGTCGCCCTCGCGATTCTCCTCCTCCTCGCCGCCGCCCCCTACCCGGGAGCTCTCCTCCTCCGTACTATCGAGAGCCTCTATAATAGCCTCGAGAGCGGCCCACTGCTGGTCGGTAAACTGGACCTGGTGCTTCCTCCTCGCCTCCGTACGGCCGAGCCGGAAGACCCGGACGCAGTAGCAGAGATAGCGCCGCCAGTAGCTCCGGTACTTCTCCATCGTATGCGCCTCCTGCTTAACGCGGAACGGCCGCGGCGACGGCCGGTTCGGGTCGCGGCTTGCTAGCCAGCAGAGCGTCTCCACGGGTACCTGGCCGATCCGCCGGCTACACCGCTCGATTACCCGGTTGAAGCTCTGGCCCAGCCGTACGAGCGTCGCCTCCGAAGCCTCCCTCTCTTTCCGGACGGACCAGCTTAGTTTAGCTAGCTCCTTCGTCGATAGACCTGGCTCGGCGGCGCGCCGTAGTTCCGCCATATCCTTGCCGGCCAGATGCGCCGCCCAGCCCATCTGGCTCACCCACGGCGACTCATAGTCGACGCCGGCCTCGTAGTCGATAATCCGGCCCCGCTCCGCCTCTTCGGCGGCCGCTTTAGCCTCGTACGCCGCCATGTGGGCCTCCCAGACTTGACCTCCGCCGCCGCTGTCCGGCCCCGCTGCCGCCGATTTGACTGCCCGTAGCTGGCCGCCCTTAAGCTGGTGCCTCTGTCGGTAGTGGGTAACTACACCACCTACGGCCGCTGCGATTCCTGCCCTACATAGTGTGCAGACTAGTACGCGGCTTGCCCGATATAGATAGAGCTCTGGTGTTACTGCTGGCTCGGTCGTTGCTGTAGCTCTCGCGTCCTCCTGCTGCTGCTGCTGCCGCTGCTGCGCGGCGCTGCCGTAATCGCTCTCGTAGTCGCCTCCCTGGCTGCTGCGGTCCATCGTGGAGTACTACCTGTCGTATGCGATTCTCTTCTCGGTACTACTTCTGATCTTCGACTCTTGCGTATATTCTTGGGAAGAGACCCTAAGCTAGTATTATAGTTCAATCGAAATGCGCGCGCGCGTCCGTTTCATTCTCCTCCTCCCTCTATCTCCTCTTACGCGCGTCCCCTCTCCCCTTTAGACTCCCCGGGCTCGCGCTGTTACGCGTACGCGCTTATCTCCTTTTTATTACCTATTACTTACCTTGTCCCCCTTTTCGCAGCAGTGCCTAGCCGTACACGCGTAGCTGAGCTGGGGGGGTTAAGGTTCGGACCCCTACTAGTTAGGGTTGGGTTAGCTAGGGGTTAGCACATTTACGCTGGCCGGAATGAACTCAGGGTACCGGAATGAACTTAATAGCCCGTACCCTTCCGGGCCGGGAATGACCTACCTCCGCCGCCGAACTACTACCGCCGCTAAACTACTATACCTCTGCCGAACTACTACCGCCGCCGAACTGCTACCGCCGCCGCCGCCGACCTACCTGCCGACCTCTGCCAGCCTGCCACGGCCAGACCCTATATATCCAAATAAGCAGCCAGTCTCTTAAGAACAAACAGGCCCGGTGGTCAAGCGGTAAGACGTCGCTAGCAATTGCTAAGCGGAATCCCTGGTTCAACTCCGGGCCGGATTACTGCGCCTACTTGAGAATCTCTTCGTCTCGTAGAGATTCTCAAGTGGGTAGCTCTTTTTGCCGGCACCCCTTCCTCCGCTTCGGAGGTATTTTCGCTATGTTAACTACCTGCCGACCTGCTACCGGCTCCGACGAACTGCCACTACTCCGCCGACCTGCTACCGCTGCCGCCGAACTACCTGCTGACCTGCCTGCCGGCCTGCCTGCCGACCAGCCTGCCGACCTGCCTGCCTGCCTGAGCCTTATATATCCAAATAAGCGACTGACTATTTAACAAACAGCCAGAGAGCCTCGCTGGTCTAGCGGTCATGACGTCACTGCTATATAGCTCTCCATTCCCACGTCGGCCGCAGGAATAAGGGTCCCTAACCTGAGCTTGTGGAGCCATCCGACCCGGACGCTCGAGCTAGTCACAGTTGAAGAGCTAGGTTCGACTCCTAGGCGTGGCATTTTTTTGGCCCTCCTCTCTCTGCCTCTCTCTTTTGCGCGCGCCTCTGCCTGCCTGCTTGCTCTGGCAGTCGACGCGCCTCCCTCGTCGTCGTGCGGCCTGTGCATGTACGCATATGAGGGCGCCACTGGGCCCCACAGGTTCGGACCCCTGCTAGTTGGGGTTGGGCTTGGGGTTGGGTTAGCTGTGGATTAGCCCATTTTTCGCTGGCCGGAATGAACTCAATCTGGGGTTAGTTGGGGTACCGGAATGGGCTCAATGGCCCGTGCCCCCGGCCCCCTGTCCCACCAGGAATCGCCGAAAGTGAGGCCAACCCGGCCGGGAATGATGGTCAGGGACCCTGAGAAGCGTATATGTGGACCAAACCTCGGATCCCTCAATACAAGCTGCATCAAGGAGTTGAGATAGCTGAGTACCGCTATCAAGTAGGGCCGATCTTGCTCTATCGGATGCCGTGGAAACCGTTGCGAAGAGGAGGCTTGTTTGGGAATGTAGTCGCGCAGGGAAGCACAAGAAGGAAAGGAACATAGGTTGTCCCTTTTCCTTTAATGCCGTAGAGATTGAGAAAGATTCCGACCGATGGGAAATAAAATACAAGGAAAACGCAAGTCAACATGTCCATAACCATGGACCAAACGATGGACCTGTGCGTACACCGGAGGGGAGCAGAGCAGAATGTGGCGGACATTATGTCACAGAGTAAGAATGATATGTAGCCGACCCCCTTTTTTTTTTTTTTTTTTTTTTTTTTTTTTTTTGCGGCCCGGGATAATACTGTAATACTTAATCATTCAATGATGAGCCGGTAAAATGAAGCTTTGGATCCCGGTCTAAGCAAAGTTGCGTTGACCGCCCCAGAAGAAAGACAGGACGCTGTGGCTTTACACTGTGGCTCGAAGTGGCGCAGAAATCATGGCGAAGTCGAAGGCGCGAGCTGTGGTGCAGGCGTCTCGCACGGATCATTCAGTGGCCCGAGCTTAAATTTTTTCTATGGCGAGGAAGGCACGGAAGAAAGGGCCTTTCGGAACGAGCCTTCCAGATTGTGAGATGCATGAAAGCCCTATGATAGCTCCTGGGTTGTCAACAAGGCGGGTCATGTAGTGGACCGAGGAATTCAACAACCAGAACTTTTGAGAAACAAGGGTGCAAGTGAGCGATGCGGCAGTCTCGTTTCCGTGACAACCCAAGGACAATGCGAGGTGGATATGTTCGTTTCGGTGTGAGTCTTTCGGTCAGTTCGTTGTCATTCCCTCGATCTAATAGGTCCGAAAACAGTCTGTGGCTTCAAGGGTACATGGGGCGGAGGCATGTCCAACCCCACGTGCCCTGCAAGAGGAGCAATGATTGGTTGTAATGCACCTTTCCGAGTGGGTATTAACGGAGATGTGGAAGTGGGTCAGTCAAGCGATGAACCAATGTGCTGTTTTAAATCTTCAACTTTTCAACACTCGAGCCGTTCGATATTCTGTGATCTTGCTTTCATTCAGTGCCAATTCTGCTGCCATGGACAAGAGCTTCAACATATTCCTACACCATTACCAGGATGGCTATTCGACGCTGGGGAGGCTGGCAGCCCGATAACGTCGGGAGCAAGTTGTGGAACGCCATCAACACTAATTACCATCTGGGGTTTACCTCCTTCGGTGGTCCCCCAGTGCATTTCAAGATCGTGAGCTGCAGCTTTGTTCTTCTGATTATATTCCATCGCGACGCATATTACGTCTAGGACAGGACGACTGCTGACGAATGCCCTCACCTGCCGTAGTTCCATGACAAATTCGTCCAGAAGCTGCAATGGATCGACGAGCAAGTGGTAAGTCAAGGTTTCCATGGTATGGTTGGGGAAGAGTAGCATTGCTGATCGGTATGCAGTATCAAGAGCTATTCAGTGTATGCCAGGCCTTCTCTGGCCCTGGTAGTACCAAAATGCATTACTGTATCAACCTCATCCATGACGGTTTCCTGCCGGCCTTACTGAGCTTTTTCATCTGGAGGTAAGCTGCCATGTCCAGACCAAAATCTCGCATCGGTGGTGCTAACTTGCTTCCCTAGCCTACCTGGCGCCCTCGGAATGTACGGCCTCTCCATCGGTATCTCTAACATCGGCGACTCCCTCCCCGGACCGGTTTATGCACTCCTCTCTGGCCTCAACGCCTCAACCGTCGGCATCATCGCAGTCGCCGCCGTCCAACTATCAGAGAAAGCCATCACCGATAAGACCACCCACATACTCGTCTTCCTCGGAGGCGCGGCCGGAATCCTATACAACGCGCTGTGGTACTTTCCCCTTCTGATGTTCCTGGCCGGTGTCGCAACTGTCGTCCATGACTATCGCTGGCTTCACGGCCCAGTCAAGGCCGTCTTGGCGGTGGTGAAGAACCCCAGAAGACGACGTCCGGCAGAAGAGATAGAATCCGTCGAGCTTTCGCAGTCGCAGTCTGCCAATCATCATAACACTGCTATCACCTCTGCTACTTCTTCCAGTGCTATAACAGAACGGAATGAGGCAGGGACGCGCTCAAGCCGAGACAATCATGCCGAAACTCTTCCGGTTACTGAGAACGGGCATCTAGAGACCGAGTCGGAACCCCGCGTCGTCCCACCAGAACGCAGCCTCAACTTCTCCTGGACCTTCGGCCTCGGCATAATTATCTTTTTCCTCATTACTTTCATCGTCATTATGGTCCTGCGCGGCGTATTACCCGTCAAGTCGCTCCTCTTCAGCTTCTTCGCAAACATGTACCTCGCAGGAACTATCATCTTCGGCGGAGGTCCCGTCGTCATCCCCTTGCTCCGCGAATACGTCGTCGCCGAAGGCTGGGTTAGCCCGCGAGACTTCCTCATCGGCCTAGCCATTCAGCAGAGCTTTCCCGGTCCCAACTTCAACTTCGCTGTGTACCTCGGCGCCCTGACTGCGATCAACGGGGGTTACAACTCAGCTGCAGGGGCTACACTCGGATTCATTGGTATCTTTGCCCCGGGCCTCATTACCGTTCATGGCACTATGGGCATATGGAGTGCTATCCGCGGCCTTAGATGTGTAAAGTCGCTCCTCAGGGGCGTCAATGCCGGTGCCGTCGGCCTTATTTACACCGCCGTCTACCGCCTCTGGGAAATCGGCTACATAGACGAAAGTTTCCAGCAGGGCACAAGTCTCGCACAGGAGCCATGGTGGGTTGTCGTGACGGCATCGAGCTTTGTCTTCGGCTACTCCTTTGGCGTGAGCCCACCGGTCGCCATCGTCATGGGTGCCGTGTTGGGCCTTATCTGGTATGCAGTTGTTCGGACTTAATTGTATCTGAGATGATGAATAGTATCTCGACTTGAACTTCACTCGAACGGTAGGAGTATAGCCCCTCCATCACCCCTATCGCCGATCCTGAAAGCTTTCCACCCCGCCTTGGGGAGATCAATAGCTTCGTCTTCAGCTAGAAACTTCATAAACACGCCATGAGTAACAACAACCACATCCCTCCTTCTACCCTCGTTAGCTTCTCCTCCATCCTCAAGTGACGCAATAATGTCTCGCAATCTGTTGCGGAATCGTTGTGCTCGCTTCGCGACCGCAACATCATCCACGGCGTACAACCCGTCCTTGATGAACCATTCATCCTCCAAGCCCTCAAAACTGAGACCCGGAAAGGCCTCATTCAGTTCAAGGCGCCCAGACCCGGTATCACATGGAAGATCGCTGCGCTCCTGGAGGTCGGGGTCGATAATAACCCGGGCGCTGCCTGCCGTATCCTTGCGGAAGACTTGAGGGAAGCCGGTTATGGTAGTTTGCAGCGTGCGTGTAAGTGGAGAGGTGAGCACGACGGCGATAGAAGCTGTGTCAGGGAACGTCTCAATCAGAGTCGATGCCTGGGTCAAACCAGTGGCAGTGAGAGGCGGATCTCGTTGTGTGAAGTCTTTCGAGATGTTATGCTCTGACTCGGCATGGCGCACGAGGTAGACGACTGAGGACATGGCTCTTCTTTGCAGATTCTGGTAATTCTCTCTTGTGAATAAGATGTGGATTAGTTTCATGGCATCGATGCTCGGAGTAGCGTTGTAATATAGGTGGTTAAGAAACACGTCATCAGTACCTTATATGACACCATCGCTCCGAAAAGCCGTGACTCTATGAATGGCTCCCTGTCGAGCTATAAATAAATGCCAGTTGGCAAAACCTCGCATTCTCTAAATCCCTCTTGTCAACGGTCGTATCAACGGCGATTGGCCGTTTGATGCTGACTACGCTGGATGTAGCTAGTCTAGACTGCGACCAGAGATCGACGGCGCTTAGGACTCCGGTATGACCCGCCAGCGGGGGAGTCTCAAAGTCCAGGTGACAAAAAACCTGTCCCATATAAACTAACACACACACACACACACACTAGTTTATTACGCCTGGTGGCTAGCAAGCCAATAATAAACTACTACAGTCATGAGCATAAATGACCTCCTCTCTGAACAAGTCTCCTCTTGATTGTGGGCATCAGCGGGACTTGACAGTACATAGTTGGTCACGCTGACACATACAGATTGTACCCTGAAGCTGACGAATTTTAGGTACTCGTAAGTACTTAGAGGACAGGGAGGGGCAGAACCCACAGTAACCAGTGCGGGCTTATTTCACCAGTACCTACCCCAGATCAGATCGGGGGGTGGCGGGTTACTTCTCAGGACACGTCACGGGACCGTAGAACTGCATGGAAGGGTATGGAAGATTTTCTGGTGGTTTCTTTGTCGGTGACGGCTTCCACGCGCCCTGCAAATTGTTGATGATGGCATTCTCGAGTTCGGCTCGCTGGATCTTCGATAAATTTAGGTGCCATGTATGGAGGATGAGGCTGTTGTTGCATGGCCGACATGGGATCCCGTCGAAGTCTTGACAACTTAGCCGGGAAACGATGGTCCGGCTGCTTGACGGGATCAGGTTCATCCGTTCCGAGGATGACCGCCCCCGCTGCAGCCTGGCCTCAGCCGCAGGATGTCGACAATCTACAGGAAAAACAGCACACACATCAAGATCGAAACTTTTGAAATCGAAGCAAGCCACAGCACCGAAAAACGCCTGCTTGTGGGCGCAATGGCCTCCACGGATCGCAATGCTCCCCCTGGCATTGAATTGACACCCGTGGAGGCCACTTGTGCCTTCAGAGCAGGCCCCGACCACCTGGCCAAGCCGTTGCTTGACCGGCCCTGCGTCTGTGGGGCGGTAGAGATGCTATGCATGACCACACGAGGGCTCACCCAAAACGCCCCATGGCGAGACTAGAGCCTGAACGGCACAGCGTGCGTCGCGCAAGATATCAAGAGGCGCGCCGGGTGATGCGCCTGTCACGCCGGCACCCGGCTGGCACGTCCACCGGCTAAGCACATAGTACAGACCCCAGCTCGGAGAGTCGGAGGTGGCTGCACGACACCACTATGGCCCCAGTCTGCGTGGACAGCCTGGGGTTCATTCTCGATCGGCAATGATCAGAGCCGAGAGCGTAGATTGAAGCGCGGGGGCTGATATTGACACTTTATGTTCTCGAACAAGTGCTGAAAAAGTGGCAGGATCCAGACTCCTGGGGAGAAAGCTTCCATGCCACTGGAGTGAGACAGGACCACGTGCAGCACGCAACGGGAGAGGGGCTCGCTCCTGCTGATCACTGCAGAGAAATGCACATGCAATGCGCTACAGTACTGTGCCGGCGGATTCGGGGCGAATAGCGGAACTAAGCGCCGCAGCGCCAACAGCGCCAACTCAAGTCAAGATTTGGTACTGTCTGCAGGCTCTGATCACGCGGCACAGGGCAGCCTGGCGGGGTAACCCACACTCGGCCAAACTTGACATTCCTAATGCGCGCCCCGCATCACACCTTTGCTCAAGAAGGCTATTAGAGTTGGGGAACAGTTCGACAAATAATTAGCAGACGTACAGGAGGAGGACGTTCGAGAGTACCTGGAGAATGGGAAGAAAGCCAGCCCGCTGGTTACGTCGGGGGAGCGTTTCTTTTGGGTGGAAGAGGGTGGGTTGAGCTGCTGGCTCTATGGTCGGGGCGAAGGCGCATTACAGGCGCCGAGCGCTGAGCGCAAGGCCTCCACGCTTGCTCGCCACCGAGGCCTGCGCGTACTTAAGCTCGAGTCGTCAGTGCGCACGTAGATCCGGACAGGAAGACTAGATATGAGGGGGTTCCTGTATAAAATCGCTACACCCGCGGTGACATCGCCGCTTTGTCGCTACGAAGAAGCACAGGGGAACCTTGGGCCACGTCGCCCTATCCTATGAGGCGTTACGCCTTAGCCACGACTGACTGTGGCACACCCTGGGCATCCCACGCCGAGAACGCGCAACGAGTTAGCAGCTCTACTGCACCGCCTAAGGTTCAGCAAGGCCGCCATCAAGTAGCTGTTCACGCAGCACCTGCTTCCACAGTTCGCGAAGGCAGAGAGAGAGGCCGAAGGACAGGAAATAAGGGCCCGAGAGATCCGGGACGAGGTCACAGGAGCACGGGCAGACGCAAAGGCGTAGCGACAACGGAGCGGGGAAGACCAGGGCGAGACCGTAGCACCCCATTCTCTTTGATTCCGCGGTGCTACAGTGGGTGCTTCAGTGGGCTGGTTGTGCATGCAAGGGCGCATGTCCCATATCAGCCCTACCCCACTTATCAATCAATCAATCAATCCTCTGTTGAGTCACCGGTGAGCTGAAGTGACGTTGCAGAGACTCAAGGAAAGTCACCATAAATAGATACATTACACCACGACACCAAAAACTTTCATCGTCTCCAAGGCAATGGGGGTTCTTAAGCTAAGTGCAAAACTTTCTTACAAATCAATCTGCTTTCAAAGGTTTGAATTTTTCTTTGAAGGATCCATTCTGTCTCTTGGCGCATGGATATATCTTGAGGTCGTTATCTCGACTTCCATCGATACAAACTCAACATCATACAAATAACCCATCGGAACACGCACCCTTTTTAGTACACAAAGAGGAACACCTCGCAGAGAATTGTCAAGATGGCAACCCCGAAAACAGAGTAAGCTAAGCAGCTTCTTTTCCCTTCCTCCAATCTCTCTAACTCACCTCTCTAGCTTCCCCCCAGTACGAGCCTGCCTCTTCGACATGGACGGCCTCCTCATAAATACCGAAGATATTTACACACTCTGCCATAACATCCTCCTCGCAACCTACTCCGCCGGTCCCATGACCTGGTCCATAAAATCCAAACTGCAAGGGCGGCCCGCCCACGAAGCCATTTCGCTCCTCCTAAACTGGGCGAACATCCCAAACATCTCGCCGGCAGAATACACACAAAAACTGCACATCATCCAAGCCGAGCAATTCCCCAACGCCGCGCCGCTACCAGGGGTAGAAAAGCTATTGAGGGATTTAAAAGCTACGCAGAAGGGCGACAGGAAGATATATGTTGCGCTGGCGACGAGTAGTCATGAGGGCCATTTTACGATCAAGACGCAGCATTTGGGGGAGATGTTTGAGGTTTTCGAGCAGGATCGACGGGTGCTGGGTGACGATCCTAGGATTCCCAAGGGCAGGGGGAAGCCGAGTCCGGATATTTATTTGGTGGCGCTGCAGGCTATCAATCAAGGACTACCAGAAGGGGAGGAGAAGATTAGGCCAGAGGAGTGTTTGGTGTTCGAGGATGGTATTCCAGGTGTCATTGCTGGGAGGAGAGCAGGGATGAGAGTTGTCTGGGTCCCGCATCCGGGGTTGGCGCAGGAGTATTTGGGGAAGGAGGCAAAGATTTTGGCGGGGTTGGGAGAGGATGAGAGTCCGGACCTGGAACAGATCGGGACCGTGGGTGATGGGTGGGCGGAGCAGTTGGAGAGCTTGGAGGAGTTTCCATATGAGAAGTATGGAATTGTTACGTTTTAAGAGATTGGAGAATACCAAGAGATGAAACAACTTGCTCTGCCAGTTCGGAGGAAGTGATTGTCGGACGTCTTAAATGTTCAGGCAGAGAGGTTCTTTTTATTAATTGAGCTACTTCTTCTATGAGGGCAGCAACACCCATTCTTCATTTTGGTTTTTGGATAGTATGCGAAGGGTTTGAGGCATGAAGGGCTTTAACTTTGACATTTGTGGCTTCCCTTTCGAGCTGCGGGAGGCGGATTTAGCTGACATTTCGTTTTCTTTACATTGGGGTCAGCTTATGAAGTACGTTGGCTTATGTTTCAAGCCTGATAGCCCTCTCCAACTATCCATAGGATCATGGTCAAGGTTGGATCGTTGAGCACCAAGTCAAGCTTATTGCAAGTCGCAAGTATTTGATCGCTTCTTTAAGTCGGAGTTTGTTTCAAGAGTGAAGGGAAGTTAGTATATTGTTGTACTTGCCAGCCTGGCATTCTATCAAGCCTTCAAATTCTATGTAATCAAGTGAATTCAACCCAGGTATGAATGACAACATCATATGCTGCAATAATGCATCTCATCCGAAGACTTTTGGTTTTATTGGTAAAGATCTCGGACAAAGCAGTCCAGGCATTTGTATCTTCGAACAGTGTTTTACCTGCGTTGTTGCATTTTTTGGATATGCGACACGAGCGACGGCTGCTGACCGACAAGCATATATATTAGACCTCGTAGCACGGCAGTGGCGCTGTTAATTCGTGAGTCGCTAGCCTAGCAGAAGAAGTAGGACAGAAGAGCCGTGTCGACTGTCGATTTACTCAGCTCGTTGATTATGCCACAGAGCAGCATCGTCTTGCCTTTGCCAGGATCGCCTTTGATCCATAGAAGTGGGCTCAGCTGGTCGCTACGCCATTGTTTAAACTCAGAGTTCCCAAAAATCCAGCGGTAAGAATCCTCTAGCAAGCCACCCTTGGTGTCCTCAATACCCTTCTTATCACCACAGGGATCGGTAAGGCGTAAGTCTTGAAGACATAAAGATGCTAAGGGATAAGCCCAGTCCCGTGTACGACTGGCGAAAGCGCGGAAGTCAGGCTGGTGGTTACTGCGCCGCTTGTTACTGGCTCATGAACGAGATGGTCGATGGTATGCGGCCCACTGCCTCCCAATTAGAGCATGGCTGGCCCACCAGAACCCACTTTGCCGCATCTGCCTCTCCAGGGGACACGCTGCTGCCTGCGAGTTAACATTGTGGTGGAGATTGGTGCGATAAGGAAACCGTGCATTGTCTGGTGTCTTGGCAATCATGTCTATTGTGTGGTGCCCCGGAGTTGTCTGTCCCGTAGGGTTGACGCACTCAAGGAGCAACCGGCGCGCAAGTCTGCCTTGGGCGATGGTAGTAACCTAGCTCCAGCGCCGCTTAACCCTTCAAACTAGCTCACTAGCGCATTTTTCTGGGTCATTGGGCAGTCTGGCTGCATGTACACTTTTCTGGATGCCATTATTTGCTCATGGTCGAAGGACTATCCACAACTACACGGACTAGGGGCTTTCTTTCCGTTTCAGGGCCCTGATAGAACGCTGCACCAGACATGATCGGATAGGCCACTGTGCATGGTTTCTTGACCGCGCCGTTAGGCGTACACGGATCAGGTCCACGACTTACTGTGAATCGGGGTCGTCCGTCCCCGGCCGCCCTCAAGGTGGGTCGTAGCGTACGTCTTGCCGGGACTACACAATTGCCCATGTGGTCCAGGGTTCAGTGGGCTGTCGCATCATGCATCTGCTGATCAGCCTAACGAGCTACGAGGCTTGAAGCCTTTCTTATACCTCTAGTCGCCAAGCCAGTGACCTATAAATTCGGCAAGACGTCAAGACCGTCCCACGCTCCAGTCCTTGCAGTGTCAACGGCACATTTCACACTAACCATGGCTACCAGCATTACGATCCCGGAATTGACTATCCTTCGACGAGTGAATGCAGCTGAAGATGGCCTGGAAGATCAAGGAAGATTACATCTTTCGAAAGTTGGGTGTCCTATTGCAGCTGCCAACAGAAGCGCTAGCATTAGTTCGACTATCGCGAGTACATCCGCCTTCTGAAATGGATGGTAGCGTGCGCCGGCCAACTTAAAGCAGATATGACTTAATGTGGTGGACTATACATCTTGACTGCTACGATTGGCCACAGCCGCCCGATACACCAAGCGCGCGTGATTTGCTGGTTTTCCTCTATCAAATGAGACTTGTGTCGGCAGAGATGAAGAGGGATTGGGTTGTAGCACAGCTGAGCTATTGTCAATACATCGGCGACAACTTGACTGTGTTGTGGGGCCAGTGGTATATAATGCTGGCACTATAACCAGGCAAATGCATTAAAAAAATGGGTATTGAATAATTACAGGTTTATGAAGGAGAATGCCTAGTTATGTCATACACGGAGATTAATTTGTGGATGGTGCAGTTACAGCTTCATCCTTAGGTCCAAACTCATACCGTAACACACGGCCCGCATCGCGAAGATATGGCAAGTGTGCAGCAACCCAGAGCTGTATCTTCCCGGCCAGTGGCAAGCTCTCTTGACGAGGCATGTCGACTGACAGATACTCGTTGAGAAGTTTGAGGCCGGGGAACCATGATGCAAAAAGCTTAGGGTCGTCAATACCCCAGCTCAGCTGGGACCCAGTCATTGCGACAGGCTTAATCCTCTTCTGGAGACGAATGGCGACAGTGCCGTACGCGTCAAAGGCAAATTGGCCTCCGACCGCCTGAAAATGACTGACGAGTCGCTCAAACATATGTCTGCCCTTGTCTTCCTCGAGGTACATGGTCAGACCCTCTAGGACCACGATGGCAGGCCGGTCAGCGGGGATGTCGCCAAGCCACTCGTCGGGTTCAGTGGCGGACCCAGCCTTGAGTGTGTAGTCGCCGTCTGGGACGGGGAGCTGCAGCTCATTTCGAAGAGCCACGACGTCCGGTAGGTCGAGGTCAATCCAGCGAACTCCGGATCCGAATGGTACACGGACATTGCGGGAATCGAGGCCACATGCGAGATGGATGACAGTTGCAGACGGGTGTGCGGCGAGGAACTCGGTGGTCCAGGTATCAAGAACGAGGGCGCGGATGGAGACGCCGACACAGCTCGTGTCGTTCATGCCGATTTTGGAGAAGTCGTAGTCAATCTTTTCCACCGTCTCGACGGCCCATTTGTCGTGGAGGACCGAGTTAGGACGGGCGGCGTCTCTAGACCGGCCGTAGAGCGTCGCCAGCAGCGTCTCTTGAGGGCCAGTCAGGGTGACCTTGTGCGTGGTGTTCTCGGTGGCCATTGCAGTGAAATGATCTGTGGAGGGAATTCGATGGGTTGTGATAGATTCTATTCTCAGGGGTGGTGATGAAATGAGCGCCCTGGATATCCCAAACCAGAATCTGGCTGCCTGGCGGTCACAAGACCACAGCACCCGGCTAAATCCATCAGCCGCAATTTAATGAGACTTCTTCCATTGACCACAGCAACAGTTGAGAACAGGGACCCCCAAACGCACTCACGCCCCTTGTGCCTGGCGAGCCAGCGCGGAGTAAAAAAGCCAAGCTTTTCTGCGCCACGACTGGCCAATCATCGGCAACGATATTCGTCTGCCTGGACAGCACGATCAGAATACAACAGAGAAATGAGGTGCTGCCTTGCGATTTCGTGCACCATTTGGCATTGCCCAGCACGATGAGCAGGCGTATATTACCTTTTCAGCTCGGGTAAGCCAGACGAGTTGCCCGAGTCCATGTCTGAGGAGAGGGGCCTGCGTAGAGCAAGCTGAGCAGCCAACGACCTGAATGAAGTCCGTGTCCCGCTGCAAGCCACTTTGATCCAGGAGTGCTCTGCGTGCAACACGCTTGCCGTGTCCAACCCCGACCCCCTCTTTCCCCAACTCCTCACGGAGAAACCCAATCCCCCATCTCTGGGTAAAATGCTGTCACCACTGAAGTTGCGCCTTCCCGCTGCTGGGCCCGCGAGGCTTCTTAAAGGCCCCAGCCCGCCCCTCCGTTGGTCCTCCTTCACTGCCCCTCGTGCTTCAGCATTCCCATTCCACCAAAGCAACAGCCCTAGACTCTTTCACCTAGCCACCCCACGAGCACCAGGAGCTGTCCTTCCCACTGCCGCTCACACATCACGACACGCTTCTCGCCGACCACCTGGAAGCTCACACCCCGCGTACTCTACCACGAGACAGCTCCAGCAGGGCCAATCCATACCGTCACCTTCAACTCCACAGCCAGAAGAAATGTCGGAGCCTACTGGACTTATTGCCAAGAGCGGCATCGAGCTCCTCACTTTTGGTACGTATAGTAGCGCAGTCGATCTGCTCCGCTCCTGGCGACGCCTCGTGGTTGGCCTCTGATTGACAGAGAGGCTGTAGGCACGCCAAATGGCTTCAAGGTCAGCATCCTCCTTGAGGAGCTCAAGGAGGCCTACGGCAAGGACTTTACCTGGCAAAGCATCAACATCATGAAGAACACACAGAAGGAGCCGTGGTTCACCGCCATCAGCCCCAACGGCCGCATCCCCGCCATTGTCGACCACGACCGCAATGACTTTGCCGTGTTTGAGGGCCTCTCCATCCTGACCTACCTCACCCGCCACTACGACCCGGAGCACCGCTTCAGCTTTCCTGTTGACTCGGACGACTACTCAGTTGCAGAACAGTGGATGGCGTGGCAGCACGGCGGCCTGGGCCCCATGCAGGGTCAGGCCAACCTCTTCTTCCAGTTCGCCAAGGAGAAGATCCCCTATGGAGCACAGCTGTACGTTGGCGAGTCGGAGCGCCTCTACGGCGTTCTAGATAAGCGTCTCGAAGGCCGTGACTTTGTTGCTGGTCCCGGCAAGGGCAAGTACAGCATTGCCGACATGTCGATGATTGGCTGGGTTAGCATCGCAACGTTGTCTGGCATCGACCTGAAGCAGTTCCCCAATGTCCAGGCCTGGTACGAGCGGATCGTCGCCCGTCCTGCTACAGCAAGGGGCTTCGCCATCCCCTCCGCGTCGAGCTTTAGAAACGAGACGCTGGCCAAGACTCGCGCCGAGGACCCCGAGGCGAAGAAGAAGGCCGATGAGAACCAGAAGTTCTTGGACGATGCCAAGAAGCAGTACGGCTACAAGTACTCGTCCCCCTAAGCTGAGATACGTTGGCCGGTCCCCAAGTCATGAAAAAGAAAATAAATAAATCCGTATCATCCAATAATGAAGAAACTTGCTTGGTGCTCCATCTGGCGGTCTTATTTCCCGGGCTACTCACTTGACGTTGGTGGTGCTAAACTTCGGTTTTATGCTTACAGAACTATTTTAGTACTTTGGACGGTATGAACAAGACCTGGTTCTGACTTGGCGCGTAATCAGCATGCAAGAAGTGCCGGACTGCCGATAGCCCGATGCCCGGCTCTTTTACTATGGGGACACGCAATGCCGCAAGAGGACGACTGCACAGGCACTTCTTCCCCGGTTCTAACTGCATATTTCGCATGGGGCCGCCGCCCTTGTGACGAGGATCAATTGGACCTGGGGCAGCAAATGTCGTCACCGGGGTAGCCAGCGCAGCTCCCCATTGGCGCAAAATTCCACCGAAGCTACCCAGCAAGTCATGTGCCTTCATATGGTGAGGCGCCGCTGGTAAGCCCCAATACTTTCAAGTACAATAGGCAGACATCATAATATAGCTTTGTAGTTCGCTACTCTCGGAATTTTAAACTCTTGAGCCTGAGGTCAAACAACCGTTCCTGTACCTGAGATATTATCTACTCCTCGCTACAACTGGGGTGTTGGCGGCGGGCTCAGGCAGGCGTGGTCCGGGATCCTGGGCTTCACGGGAGACTTGCTGCCACTGGTCGGAAAGCTGGACACGGCAGTCACGGGCAGGACGCCGGCAGGCGGGGTCAGGGATCCCGGACAGGGCCAGATGCCGCGTCGGGAGTGGATCGTGGCGGGTTGCGCCGGCGAAGGCATGGTGTGGTGCTGGCTCGTTGGTGTCGCACTGGGCATTATGATGAGCGGCCGTGAAGGGGAAGAACTCGCTGCCGCACCGGGACGACCTGCTGGTCGCGTGTTGGATTGGTTGCCGCGTGAACTGTACGTGTCCAAGGAGAGGCTGAAGAGTGCTGATTTGAGTAACCTGCCAGCACACATCTGAGGGCAGAACGGAGTAGTGGACATATTGCTCTAAGCATTCGCGACTTGAAACCAGCATGCCGGAGTGCTGGCTAGTGGGCGGCTCAGGTGGCTAGGGGCCGCCCCAGTGGATGACCCAGTGGGGTGGGTGCCCTGTAGCGGCTCGTTTACTGTACGAAACGCCAATCTTCAGTGGAATGTTACAGGGGTGCTGCTGCCCCGAAGCGCGACAGGCAGACCTAACAGAAACACTTTTCTAGCGTACGGAGCGCCCCATGCGCGACCGCGCAGCGCACTTCCCCTCTACTCCCCTCCCTCCTCCTCCGCAACCCGGCGCTCAAGCTGGACCAGATGTTAGCAGCGCACTCGAGTCGCACACGCAGCAAGGTCCAACTTTCAACACCACGAGCTAGGCTCTCGAGAGCTGCTACCCGACGCTCAAGTAAGCCCGCGCTCCGGGTTGCCGGAATAGGCGCAGCGGTGGAACCGCTGCCACCGACTCAACCCTCGGTACGGAACCACCGACCGGACGCAACGCAGCCTCGGCCCCGGCGCCGGCGAACTCCTATCGCAGGACATCAGCATCGCAGACGCGGCGTGCGCGGGCGTGGGAGGTACCGGATCCTCCCGGAAGGCCACGCGGTCGGCTACCTCTATGAAGGTGGGCAGCAGCGGCACGCGTCTCCAGATCGAGAGACAACTGGACACACACGCATCGTCAGCGACTCGCGCTCGGAGCGGGCTAGCGAGGACTTACGGCGACGCGGGAGTGGCCAATATGGCACCGGAGCTCGCGACCTCCCTGGACATAGCGACAGCGGTACTCAAAAGCACCGGCTGTGCGCGTCACGCAGGAGGCGCAGGACACAGGGCGCTTGTCGCCGGCAGGGCCGCACCGATCCTTCTTAATCTGAGAACGACATTAACGACAATTCGACGAGGAGAACGAGCAGCGACGTCGCGGCTTACGGGCGTGTCGGGCGGCGCCGGGCCCGAAACAGGTACTGCTGCTCTTGCTGCCGAAGCTATCAAGGAGCGCATGCGCGCCGACGCCGGCGACGTTAATGTTGCAGTCAAGAGGGCACTTATGAGGTGATAATAGGCTTGCAGAAGTAGGAGAGGAACAGGCGACGAACACAGCGTGTATTTTTAGTCCAGCAGCCTGACGGCACGGTTTAATAAACTACACAATATGACTCACAACACCATGCCAGTCATTGGGCTGGCCCGGCAATGTGGACACTTGGAAAGCAGGCATCTCATGAACCGCCTCTGCATGATGAGCGAAATCGCGAGCATGAAACAAAGGAGTAGTACAGGGAGTGAAGGGACACCTAAAAGCACTCCCTCCTCTAGTGCCGCGACGATGTCCCTTGGCGTCGAAATGCTGGCAGAAAACATGCTTCCCAAATGTATCAATCCGCGAGTACTCCTTGATTTTTTTCAAAGGTGCACAGCTAGAATCCTCTTGACAGAACGGACAGATCAGCTTCTTCCGCTGTGGACGCAGGACCATTCTCCCATCATGGGAAAAGTCCTGCACCACCTGCAGGCCATGATCTCTTTGAGGTGACGTCCTTGACAGATGTGTTCTGTACTTGGGTGGCGATTCCGCAACCATGCACAGCTCAGCCATCGCGTTGACTAGCTGAGCGCGTTTTTCATCGAGGCTCCGACATCCGATCGTACCATCCTCATGGGAGAAGAGACTGGCGATCTGTAATCGAGCGGTGTATTCGAAACAGGCTCGAGGCTGCACAAGCTCGTCCACAGACGGCTTGCCGTTCATCTGGTCCGTGATTGCTCTACTGCTGGCTGTGTTGTGATACGTGGTGATCGCTGTTTGAAGCAGATCCTGCCTCAACCATTTCTTGCGACTGATGATCTTTCTGTTGAGTTTGTCGTATGATTTGACTAAAGCGACACAATCGGCGTGATTGGAGTTTCTAGCTGCCGCGACAGTCCCAAATGACTTTTGAATTTGATCTCTGATTTCTGACCGAGCCTTTTTGTACCCGATAATGTCAGGATGGACATTCACGGTGCGAGATTGTTCCGTGGTGAGTGTTGTAGGTGCCTCGGTATCTCGGGCAATGCGACCGGTCCTGTGCAGGAGCCTTGTCCTCGGAGGACTGGCGAAGGTGATGGCCTGTATGTCCTTGTCGATGAAGCCAGTCATGTAGTACCGGCGGTAAACTGCTGATGTACCTCCAATGTGATCCATGATTTGATTCCTCTCTTCCATCGTAAGCTCTTCTGTTAACTTCTTGCCCGATCCGCGACGAATCTGATAGAACCTCAGCTTTTCTTCGTATCCACACACACGACCAAGCGCCTGGATTGCCTGAAGGCACTGCTGGTACGTTATATGGTCGCTGTGAAGAGGACCTTGTCTGAATATGAATTTATTGGACCAGTCTGCTTTCCACTGGAGCTTCAACCGATCCATAGTTGAGGGAACTCTAAGTTTGTAGATGTCTTGCAGACAAGTGATGTCGTCGACGAAGGCCCGATCCGCAATCGCAAGAGCGAGAAGGCCTGACTGAACACAGTGGATCAGGTTGAATTCCTCACGGAATCCTACATGGATGGGTTTCCCCGACTTGGTGTCTGTCAACTTGAGCTTCATAACGATGTCTGGCCGACATTGCGGATCGTCTGCAGGAAAGAGCTGAACATGCAGATCCTCGTACCGCAAGGCAAGGACAGCACTTGGCCGTGATGCCATGAGACCAATGATGATGAAGACCATGGCCACGATCACCCGTTGCCGCTCGTGAACGAAGGCCCTCGTGTCGTGCACCCAGTGGTAGAAGAGAAGATTATCCAGATCGTCAACGTAGAGTGGCGATTTATCATCTTGAGCCTCCCTCAGCGAGTACTTTTGCTGCAAGAATCGCAGATACTGGAAGTATGGTCAGTGATCGGTACAAAGAAGAGGAGAGCCAAGCTACCAACATTGCTCATCTCGTTCAGAACGCCCATCTCAATCCAGCCCTGGCTTGTCTCGGCGTATAACGTGCTGAGTTGTTTCCAATAAGTCTGCAGCGTTGTAATGGCGTTTATACGTCCGCGTTGGATCAACCACTCAAAGTATGCTTTGTAGCGATTCATGTCGAGCGACAGAAGGGTCTCCTTAGGGTCGCGTTCGATCAAGCGACAGTATCTGGGTCACGTTAGGATGAGCACATTGCGCTTGGGGATATGCCACACTGACCGATACCATTGTTTTCGCTGTCGACACAATCCCTCCACTGTCCTCTTCTTCCGACGCGAAGGAGCGGGTAGTTGGTTGTAGACATGAGCCAGAAGGGGCAAAGGGTTGACTTCCTCTTCGTCGAGACTGTCATCGTCATTGCAGCCAGGGTCATTGCCGTCAACCCCGACTGAAGCCACGGTGTACAGTTGTGTCCATGGCGTCTGCCTGTCCTTGCGCATGCTGAGGATTGACTGCCACTCGCCGTCGCGAATGTATTGGCTTCTTCAGCACTTCGTTGGCTGGGTCGTGCCTCAGCTCGAGAAGATCATCCAAAGCTTCAACCTCGCTTTGACAACTATGTCAGGAGGACAGACTCCAGGCCTGACCATGAGTGACTGAGGGTGAATGGGGGGATAAGTGAGGGTGAGCAAGAGTGAGCGAGGGCGAGTGAGGGTGAACGAGGGCGAGTGAGGGTGATTGATAGATATGTGAACCAAGTAACCACCTCTGGGATTCAGGTTCCTGGAGTGGTGGGGTGTGTGGGAAGAGGTGGAGGGGTGCGGCCAGATCACGGAGGTGGCGCAGGCATGGAACTGGAAGCAGTTTTGATTGCTCTGTGAACCAAAAACAGGGATTTCACCGCCGAAACATTGTTTTTAGTAGTAATTCACATGATGGGAACAATAAGAGAGGACTTTTGAGTCTTCACTTTTCCCACTTATCTGATCTCTTCTCGTTGAATTTACAGAGAATTGTTTGGAAAGTACCAAAATCACTCAAGGCCACCACGGGGTTGTTAGGCTATATGCTGGCTTCACTGGAACTTTATACATTTCAATGAAAGGAGAAGTTCTATTGGGCTTTTCTGCCGGCATAAAGGTCAAGCTTATCTTCTTGAGAATTTGATGGGTGTACCAAGTATGGCAGGACGGAGTGCCATGACAAGAAGGTTGTCAAACGATCGACGATTTGCAATTGTGATCAACAAATTGCAATGTCTGTTAGACAAGCTAATCTAGTTGCGCGTTGCACAGCATAAACAGCCAAGAACCCCTAGTGCACTCTCTTCGACTCGATTGATAATCGAGTTGGACTGAGAGATTGAATAGAATAAGATTCACATCAGCTTCGCTGCTGCATGCTACAATCACATTGACATAACCTCGCGGAACCTTTTCCATTATGGTTTCTTGGATTAGTTTCTGGAAAACAAAAGCAGCCTGACATATCTTTTCTGCTCACATTCAATCCGTGGAAGCAATTCAAGTCGGAGGAGGCACAGACCGCAGGGCAAACCAGGAAAGAACCGGATACAGAAAAACTGTGATTCTTACCACTACTTACTTAATCAAGTCAAAAAAGCTTTGTCGCTCCTAGTGATCGTTTGCGCCCTGCTTCAGGGAGCGGCTAACAGCTGCTTAACTGAATCGCCTATATCAGCTGCTGGGGCTGTAAAAGTTTGCCAATGAGTCGCTCTCCAGACTTCAAAGTTTCATAGGTTAGACGTGTCGAAAGGCAAATCATTCATAATTCAATACCAGTATTCCAAACGCCGAGATATCGAGCTATTGCCTTCCGATCCGGCTAGCTCGACATCTCTAAGAGGGTAATAACGGTGACACTCGAGGGTCAAGATCTATTCCACAAGCGTTACAGTTATAATCATGAGAGGAATAAATGGGTGAAGAGACGCCGTATTCAGGCTATACACGTTGAGATCCCAAGCCAACGAATAGTTTTGGGCTAGCTAGGATCGTTGCCAGCTTTCAATCAGCAACTCGATTTCGACGGGTGTTCTTTAAAGAAGCAGTATGTTTAAGGCAGTATCATGTAGCCTTGGACTTGAAATAGATTAAGTATAACGTAATCCACAAGTGACTGAGACACCCAAGTGAATGAGACACTTTCCGCCCATTGTTAATTGCTCCTTTTCTTTCCTCCTTTTCTCCACCAACAATAATGGGACGACAATCAAATGAAAGCGACCTAGTCCTAGCGCTTAATGCGCTCCATTCTGACCCAAAATTAAGTGTACGAAAGGCTGCACTACTCTATAATGTATCCCATGCGACCCTCTCACGACGACGGAACGGCCAAGCTGCGAAACGCGATATCCGACCACCCTGCTAGAATTTGACCTCGTACGAAGAGGACAGTATCATACAATACATAATCGACCTTGATTCGCGATCGTTTCCACCGCGACTTGGTGGTGTTCGAGAAATGGCGGATCGACTCCTCCGCGAACGCGAGACGCTCCTCGTTGGAAAGAACTGGGCTGCAAACTTCGTACGACGACGACCTGAGCTCCATACGCGTTTTAATCGAAGAATCGACTACCAGAGAGTCCTCTGCGAGGATCCGGACGCGTATCGCGCGTGGTTTGAGCTCGTACGAAACATAATCGCGAAATACGGGATCCACGATAACGACATCTATAACTTCGACGAAACGGGCTTCGCGATAGGTAAGATCTCTGCCGAAACTGTTGTTACGACCTCCGATCGACGCGGGAGGCCAAGAGCCGTACAACAAGGCAATCAGGAATGGGTTACAGTAATCCAGGGTATCGCGTCGTACGGCTATTCGATCCCACCATATATTATCTTCGCGGGGAAGGTCCACCTCGACTCCTGGACCGCGAATAGCCCTCTACCGCCCAACTGGGTAATCGCGCTTCAGAGAACGGCTGGACGACGAACGAGAGAGGTCTAGAATGGGTAAAACACTTCAATTTCCATACGAAGAGTCGTACGAAGGGTACCCACCGCCTCCTTATCCTCGACGGCCATGAGAGCCACCATTCCGTCGATTTCGAGCTCTACTGCAAGGAGCAGAACATTGTAACGCTATGTATGCCTGCCCATTCATCACATAAGCTCCAGCCTCTTGATGTTGGGTGCTTTAGCCCTCTTAAACGGGCGTACGGTAAAGAAATCGAGGGTCTTATGCGGGCGCATACTACCCACATCTCAAAGGAGGACTTCCTCCCAGCCTTTTATAAGGCGTACGACACTGCGATGACAAAGTCAAACATCCAGGCAGGCTTTAGAGCAACTGGCCTAGTGCCGTACGACCCGAATTATGTGATTTCGCAGCTGGATGTGAAGTTTCACACGCCGACACCGCCAGGTTCCTCTGCTGGACTGCCACCCCTTGGGTTTCGAAGACGCCGAATAACCCAATTGAGGCCGAATCGCAGACGGAGTATATCAAAAATCGCATCGTACGACACCAGAATAGCTCTCCTTCGTCTATTATTGAGAGCCTACGGCAGCTTAATAAAGGAATCACAATGATGGTACACGAGCAGACCCTTATGCGCCATGACCTCGCCGAACTTCGAGATGCAAACGACCGCCTTAGCCGCCGTCGTCGTACGAAAAGATTCAGCTACAGAAAGGAGGGTCCCTAACAATTGATCAGGCAAAAGATTTGAAGGCTCAAATCGACGCGACGGAGCAGTTAAGGGCGGAAACGAGTCAGAATAGTGGTCGTACGAGGAGGCCAGAAACGCGCGCGCGACGATGTGGCGTCTGCGGCGAGCCCGGCCATAGTGCTCGTACGTGTCAGAAAGTTATATCTGCCTCTGAAGAAGAGGATTCCTCATAGTTTCAATTATTTAAGGCGTTGTTGTTGAATTATCTTATATATTGTCGTACGAGTGCTTGAAAAGTGGCCGGGTTGCTTGTGTGGCCGGGTTGCTTGTGGATCACGTTATAATTTCAAATAACTATCTTGATAAACCCGGAAGGGTCTGGGAGCAGCAGTTGCTCTATCCTTTTGCTATGTCGCCACCGAACGTTTTAGAATTCAATCGAGCGTCAACCCATGCCTGTGCTATGTCTCTCTTGCCAGACTTAGCTTATGGGCGGGGTTCTTCGTGGCTTTGAGCGGCTGCAAGATTCCATTAAGTCTCCCCCTCGCCTAACCAAAAGTCATCGACCCAATTCGGGGCAGCGATCATGTGCTCGGGCCGAGGAATACTAAGGCGAACCGATCGGCCCTCAGCCCATTACATGACTAATGGTAGTTACATCAGAGAAGTCAGCTAGTATAAAATAGTATCCTCGGCACTTCCAGAACATTCACCCGCAGCAAGGTCGAAGACTATAAAGCTGCCGCCTTCCCTACGATCCGTATAAGGAACAAAGGTATGAAAAGGAATAGAGGAAGCTTGATCGAAAGTCTAACAACCTCGCTAAGGAAATAGGCACTCTTTTTCCGAGAACCGAAAGAGCAGCACCCGCCCCAACGCACAGCCCAGGGCCACCGTGGGGCTCCATACGGTCACCGTGTGGCCCTCGTGGGCCGACGTCGTCGGCCGGTACTCCGACGGCAGCCAGAGCACATTTGCGCCTGTCCCGTGTGATCCAGGCTTCGCGCGTCCCAGAGCTTGATGGTCCCATCGCCGGACGCCGACGCGAGCTGGCGGCTTGTCGGGCGAAAAGTCAACCGAGTAGACCTGACTGCTATGCCCCTCGAACGTCGCGACACAGCCGCCCGACCGCGTGTCCCAGAGTTTGACGGTCCAGTCTTCGGACGCCGACTCGAGAAGGCGGCCGTCGGCCAAGAAGGCGACCCAGTCGACCGAACCGCTATGCCCCTCGGACGTCGGGACACAGCCGCCCGATTGCGCGTCCCAGAGCTTGACGGCCCCATCGTGGGACGCCAACGCGAGCCGGCGGCCTGTCCCGCGACGTTCCCATCGCATGGGAAAGTAGGGCTTCGGATATCCGGCACCGTGCGCGTACGACCCAGAGAAGTGTCATGGTGCCGACGCGTGTTATAACGGAGCTGCTTGGTCGCGTAGCGGTTCGCGCAGCACGCCGCACTCCACCTGCTCGATCATTCGTTACGTGACGCGAGCCCTCTTCGCCTCCTTGGAGAGCAGAGTGATCGAGCGGTCGATCCGTGGCTGTTCTCCTCGGCCCTGATAAGCGAGAGGGCGGCCGGGTCGACATGCAGCCTCCTTGAGGCATCACCTGCGGCGCCCGCCCTACAGCGCCTTCAGCTGATGTCGAGCCTCTCTGACACGTCATCATGAATTCAGTAAACTCGAGATAGATCCGGTCCTTAGGCTTGTCGCAAGCTATTAGGTCCTTGATTTTCATATTATGGCGGCCGAGGCAAAGTGGAGGGCCAAAGCCAATGGTGCTAGGATTTTATCCCTCTCATTTGAAGCTTCGCGATATCGAATAGTTGAACGAGGTGTTGTAGTGCCGACAGCCATAGCTTGATAGCTCTCTGGCTGACTTGGGGAGCGACTGGAAGGAGAAGCACTGAGATAGTCCACACCCTTTGAACTGATACGATGTCGCACGCCCGCACTCCAAATTCCCGATCCTCCATCAAGGTAAGTGGTTCATTCTTGATAACAGAACAAATTCATCCGGCACTTCCTCCCACCACCGGCCATGTGGATGGGGGTTTTGGTTTGTGTCGGATCCTTTCCCGTAAACTTCCCTCGGCGATTCGCCATACGTCCAGCCGTTACGATAGCACCGTTAAGATAGCACTGTGAAACAAGGGAGTACTCGTTGTTTCCACCCTTCTCGACCTTCTGCAGACACAAGGCGTCTTTGATCCATGAAGAATTAGAATAGCATCCCCGACTTGCGCTGCGTGTGCAACCATCCCTAACTGAAGGTGCGGTGTGCAGAAAAGCAACTTGCTCTCGGCTACGACGACCAACTGCTCGACCTTTTCATACTCCGCCATGAGAGTAAGCTCTTCTTTTGTGCGGCCCCCGTCCGGATTCTTTCTCATCTCATTCACTCTGCATCCGATGTCGTATGTAAAGTACGGGGCGTACTCCTGAAGGTTCTGCAGCGGCTTCCCACCCAGCGAACCGTCCGCCAGCAATGTTCTGATAAGATCCCATGTCCTGGTATTCTCGAGCTTGACCTGAAAATAATCTCCGAGCTTGGATCGGATGTCATGGTTGAAAAGATGCATTCCTGTGCTTTGTGCCAGACACTCGAACCCCGTGGTAAGGCAGATTGATCCGTATCCACCCAATTGAAAGGACGGTGCCATCGTGCCGACAACTGACGTGGATCCCCGAGGCTCATGTGTGGAAGTCCAGCCGACAAGCCTGCAAAAGCGCCACGTGGTGATACACTTTAGTAGTTTGAGGCCACTTTGATCTTGCAGCTATTTGCGAAGCCCATTATCTAGCAGCGAGGAGGAGAAAGTAACACTGGCCATTGTTCAGGGTGGCAGTAGAGCGCCCCGCCTCCAGTGGGGCGATTGAGGCCGGCATTGGACACGCCACAATGCGCCATCTGTGCAAAGTGGATACCGATCGTGGCCACTACTGTGAAGTAACGAACCATTCGTCAGCACCAATAGTTGCATGTAACTGCAATTTACTTTTGGAGAGAGAACTTGTTACGGGACAGCCTGCACCGTACGCGCGGAAACATCGACTAATGTCCGAAAGCGGACACGGGTAGCGGTCACTACTGTACCCCACGGTGCAGACATGTTAGTTCTGGGACATCTTTTCAACCTGCCGGGTCCGTCATTGGCGGTACATTAGCGTTGCTACAAATGACCTGTCCGGAGTGACCAGATCCGAGAACTCCCTGGCGGATCTGGTACCTGCAGTTGCTCACTCAATCATTTCAACGTCCCGACCCAGCATTCGCTGATGATTCTATCCAAGCCTTGAAGCTGTAACTGTGCGACTCAGGCGCCATGCACGGTATGTAGTCATGTAGGAACAACAACTCACGCGATATTTGGTTGCGCACCAGTCGATGACCGTGGCACAGAAGTGTCAGCTCTGGTTCTCGACGCATCGTTGGGTTTGTGTTGATCGTCGAGACTGTGCTTGTATGGCAAGGCGTCGTTGAAGGTTGAGCTAGGAGACGTGCTAAGGGACCCGCTGCGGGTCTTGCTCTCCCCCCCAAAGGATCTCAGTTCATAACCACGAGAAAACTCTCGATCATGCG
The DNA here is from genome assembly GCF_020744255.1 of Microdochium trichocladiopsis. Taxonomy (NCBI): domain Eukaryota; kingdom Fungi; phylum Ascomycota; class Sordariomycetes; order Xylariales; family Microdochiaceae; genus Microdochium; species Microdochium trichocladiopsis. Next base: position 27,492 of record NW_025763565.1, read on the forward strand.
GTGGCGCAGCGCAGAGACATCTCTACAGAATATTGATCACGGTGTAATTCGAAGGTAGGGCAGCGCGTATGAGTCGACTTGCTTCTGCCCAGATGACACATTTTCTTCAGGCATAAAGTGAGGTTGGTGGAGGACGACTTGGGCGCCGTTGACCCCACTTTACAGGTTCTCCTACCTCTGCCGCCACGCCCCGCAACCACGGCACTCACAAGGCGCCCGAGACCTTCTCAACTTCCCCCGGGATTATACCAATCCTCATACTACCGCCGAGCGAGCGAGCTGTAGCGCATCAACGTTGCAGTGATGTTGCGAGTCACGAGGGCCGTAGTTCCGAGTGATGAGGCACGACCCCACGAAACCATTGAAAAGAGAGGGACACGGAGAATGCAAGCGCAAGAGACGTCCTACCTTTATTCCAGGCAGCCATAGTGAAAGCGACAGAAGCTGGCAGATGAGAACAGTGAAGTATAGGAGAAATGGACGAGCTTGCAATGCTATTTGATCGAACGGCTTTTACGCTGCGATTGAGATGTCTGCCGATGAATTGATGGGTTTTAGCTAGAGAACTACTCGCTGTGTAATGTGATAGAGATACTTCAGGCTTCTAAGGCGCGGTCAGTCAAGGCTCCTATGAGACTGTTGCGGACAGAGAGCCTCCGTTGCCGGGACGTTGCATAATACTTTTCGTTTCGACATGATTGTCTCTATCCGACACGAAGTCGACTTCTGGTATGCATTCTAGTGCTGGTCGAAAGCGGTGTTGACGCGCGGTAGTATGCAGTCTCAAGGTACCTGAGCCGCCGTATTGCATCCGCAACGTAACGGGTGAGCTACTGAGCGGGATATGATCAAGTTACTCGGACTATTTCAGCTGACGCCTACTCAAAATGCCGCTCAACTGGGAAGTAAGCCTTTGGTTACTATGACCTTCTTGATGTGCGCTGCTATGGAGTGCATCTTCCAACAAGTTACTGATCCCAACGGCACCTGTGGTGTTACGACCCATATTTGAAGGCGACGTGGGCATTTCTTGTCTGCCCCTAGATTTCTGTACCATTACATCTCGCTTCTCGAAGATCTTTAGGCGAGCCTGAGTCATTAACCCTACTTTACATGCTGGAGAACTCCCAGGTGGTCCTGGCTCGAGTTGCTACTGAATGCTACTTGTCACGTTTTCTCCCGCATCAGGAACTACGTAAGAACAGATAATTCTCTCCTGAAGCAGCTTCGCTATCAGCGACAGAACGGCATCAAAAGCGAACATATCTCCCAGCACAGCGCATAACCACAGTCTTGAAGTCTGTCACCATTGCCAGTGTTCTTCTAGCTTGTGCTGTCGCTGCGAACCTCCACGGTCACGAGCGCTACCGACGGCATCCAAAACAGCGCGTTCACGCGCATAACAAACGCCATACATGCGAAGAGGACTTGGCGGCCACGCCTAGTTCTGGACTCGTCCTCGTATCCAGTGCAGACTCCAGCTCCTCTGCTAGTGATTACACAGCGCAGGTGGCGGCCGCCACAATAAGCGCTGTGGTGGGTTTCTCTGTGGCTGCCATTTCGGTTTCTGGTGCTCCCGAAGAAACCCTCGAGTCGCCAGCTAGCAGCGAACGCACTTACTCCATTACTGGAGATATCACTTACTATGATGTCGGCCTTGGTGCTTGTGGATATGATGACTCTGTGCAGAATGATACGGGTTTGTTCGCTGCCGTGTCTGAAGAGTTCTGGAACAGCATCAGCACGCTCACCAACGCCGGCCCTGGCCTGCCTAGCCACCCTCTTTGTAACAAGAAGGTCACACTCTCCGCTCCGGATGGCACTCAAGTGGTTGTCACTGTGCGCGACAAGTGTCCCAGTTGCGCCATGGAAGCCATAGATGTCAGCAGAGCTGCATTTAGGGCTCTTTTTGGTAACCTAGATATTGGCCGAACTAAGGTTAGCTGGAATGTGAGCTGGTAAGTCTACCGTTCTGGCCTCCGCTGCCACTCCGCTTCGTGCAGCTCCCATCAGTTTCATTCATTAGACAAAAGAAACACGTGTCTTCCTCAGCGCCCATTTGCATTTCTCTTTCTGATAGATGGCGATCCCCCACCGCACCCATCTCTACTAATCCACAGGAGTATCTATGCTCTAAAGAGCCTTGCCACAAAACTGAATAAGTGCGCATGTCTAACCCTATCCTGGAACTGCTGAGCGCTTCTGTCAACTGGGGTATGCTCGCATGCACTTCACCCGCAGGCCTTCTCCAAAACTAGTGAGTCGCTACCAAAGGGAGAAAAAACCGTATTCTTTGACCACATAGCAGGGCGACCCGCATATTTATTAGGGAAGATAGTGAATCACCTTTTGTCTCAAGCGATTTGTACAAGTTCTTTCAGAAAGACCATCAGACGACGAGTTGATTAACAACCTCGCAGGAATGAATGATGACGCGGTGTGGCAGGACGATTGTGGTCCTTGATGAGTCAGCGGCGCCAAGACTTCGGACTGTGCTAAGACCAACGTAGCTGTGCTATGGCAGGTCAGACCACGCCCACTAAACGCAAACGATGAAGGAGAAAGAGATCTAGCTCGTTGTATTTCCTATAAGTATAGACAGTTTTTAAATTTCCACGCTAGACGTCATTCAAGTCCTTAATGCCGAGTTAGTGATTGAGCTTTCGATTACCAAAAACCCCAGAGCATTGCTGTCGCAGAAAAGCCTGGAACATGACTGCCACACCTCCGGTAGAACGGTATGCACATCTGACCCGAACGTGGACGAGCGAGGGTAACGCGACGGATGATGCGATGGCATAGATCTGACGGCACCGGATGCAGGGTTCGCTCGTGGACCCGGTCAGATTGTGCGAGGAGTTGTGCGATTCGCGATCCTGGCAATTCGTGCTGCTGATTGGCGCGACCCCCTCATCGACTGCAGCAATCCGACGGGGCTCAATGACGCCTGCCGATTAGATGAACGCAGAGAGAACCTTAATTGGACGTCCTTTCAAAGGGCCTTGCGCGCGGCTCTTTCTAGATCTTCCAATACTTGGCCGCACGTGCCACGAAATGAACTGGACAACTACGGTGGGTCGAGTCACCCGTCTTTCCTCGCGGCCGGGAAAAGACGTGAGGCGAGGTCCCTGAATTATGTGGGTGCCTCCGTCCCGAAGGGCGCCCGTCGACGGTCGCTTCGACGTCCTGCGGTAAGGGGCACCGGTGCAAGGCCATCCCTGCAGCGGCGAAGCACGCCTGGAGGTGCAGGACTCCACTTCTGTGTCATCAGGTCGACGCCAGCCGACTGGCGCATCATGTTCTATGGCTGTCTCACTTCCCGACTTACCCTTTCCGACAAGGCTGGGCTGGGGCTAGACAAAGCCCTTCCCGCCGATTAATGGCGACCAGGAATTCCGCCTTGGGGTGGCCGACGTGTGGAAGTTCCCTCGGGCAAATTGGGGCGCAGGCAACCCCTGGCCCATGCACCTTCACCAAGCACACCATCCAGGCGAGCGGCACGAAAGTGGACCGTGGCACTTGCATCGGCCCCACGAACCGAGCGCGTGAACAGGGGTCCTGATGTGCTGTGCCTTGGCGTGACTAGGAGGCGCCCCACTGCAGCCTCCCGGCCGTCCTGGGTGCTGACCAACAAATCAAGCCACAGCAACAACCATATAAGGTAACCATCAGCTCGGCATTCAGGCCTGCAGCCTGACAAGAGATCCGCACCCATTTCAAATCACACGAGAAAACGCACTACCGATCCCCAAGCTATGGTGCAAGCGCGCAACGCTGCTTGCGGCGCTGCCCGAGCCTCGCCCGAAAAGCCAGCCACACCAGCCGCTCCCCTGGCGTCTGCAATGAAGCCAATCCAATCAACGTACGCACTAGCGAGTCAACAAACGAGCAAACGCGATCAAACAAGCGTGGATGAAGCTGCCGCTCCTAAGAGGCAGCGTGTATCGCCGACAGATCTTGAGTTTATACAGTCCTGGAATGCGCTTGAGGTCCTGGCGGATGTTGTGCGTCGATGCGGCGGCGAGCAACAGCTAGATCCAGCTCTTGCGCAACCACGGCTCCAACTACTCAAGGACGCCTGCGCGATGGGCGATCTTTTCTATATCGTGCTACATCAGGTCTTTTGCACTTGGACCGCGAAGCCACTCGAAATTCGAGGGTTGTTCCAAAATGACGATCACTTGTTCTCATTGGCAGAGCATGGACTGCGGGAGCTGAGTACACTCCTCAGAGACAACTCAAAAATGCGACCAGATCTGCTACGGTATTTTGCCAACTTCCCGGCACCTTTTTCCAACATGCAGCGCTTTCCACCGTACTCTGACTCGCTGAACGCCGTGGTGAAGTTCCTCTTTTCTATGGCCACTTCATGGACCAAGTTGATGAAGCAGCATGCGGCAGACGGTTACCCACTGCTGATGGATGAGATGCTAAGCGTGCTGCACGTGCATTCGGTCGTTTTGCAACTCATTGTCTTCCGTACATCCAGGAGGACAGCAGGTGTTCTAGACAGGCGTGTCGGCACGCAAATGGAGTCTATTCAAAGAGGATCAGGACTTTCATCGGTCCGCGGATGGTTCTTTTATGTCAAAGGCACAAGACCCTGCCTATCCAAAGTACGAAGACAATCTTGTCCAGCGATACGGAGTTGGCCCACCTCGCCCGAACACTTCACCAACAACGATATGTTCAACAATCGACCTCGCCAACAGCTGTCCCAAACAATGCTCAGAGCTTTGTCGGAAATGCCCCCTCTCCAGCGGCACCAAACCAACAGTGGACGGCCCTGCCGAGCCAAACGATGTCCGCGATCATTGAACCTCTTCACAACAATCCTCCCAGCGTTTCCCAAGGAGTCGCCGCTCGGCCCCAGGAGTCAGCAACCTCGATGAGTGTTGCAAGTCATCAATTTTCTACGACCTCGCAAGCACCATATCCGGTGACGGCAGCGACAACACAGCACGCTTTGCGTACTGAGGCGCCGGGTTTAGCCTGGCACGGTCAACCCCAGAGACTTCAATCTTCCGTAGAACAGACACATGCGCAGCCGAATGCGCATGTCTCGGGATCATCGACAAGTCAGCAGGCTAGTTTCAGTGCTTCTTCCGGTGCGCACTGGTCCAGTGGCTCACCCGTTTCAGCTCAGTCGCCCGTATTCCCGGTCACTGGGGGGGGTAGGCAATATCCATCCGGATCTCCCATCGTGCAGGCTTCGACGGCCATGGCCACCATTCACAGAGGGCAGGCTGGTCAGCCTCTACAACCCTTTGTGACACAGCCAACACCGACTAAACCAATCTCGACCGGCCTCTTCTGGACTACCGTGCCGGGCTTAGCTAGAAGGGAAGCCGAGCCCCGGTAAGGGTCGACGGGAACTGGGCCTGGACCGTCAGTCCGGCAGGAGAGAGGCACGGCGAAGGTCTACCTGTTCATGTATTCTCACTACGCCGTAGGAGGCGCAGGCAGCAAGACACCCGCAGTGGGCGATTGTGCAGTCGGATGGTTGTAACCGCTAATTGTGTCGTCTGACCTTGTAAGTAGCAGGAAACACCACGGGACGAGGGGATTCCAAATGCCAAGACGCTAATCGCCAGCAATAGCCCTTCCTGGCGACAAAATGGAGCACTGGTGAGCTATTGGACAGGATCTGAATCCTTCGTATTAGTGCCTGATATGCAAGGCCCGGTAGCCTTCTTATTGGTGGGCGAGCCCTGCCTCTGACCAGATCTGGTTGAGACGATCGCCGCATGCGTTATTGCGTAGACCAATCAGGCTGCCCGCCTGCCCGGGGCCGCACAATCAGCCGCCGGCAAGCTGGCCGGGCCCTGTTCGGCCGGCGCGATATTTGGCAGCGGTGATGGGTCACTGATGCCGACCTTTGCATGTACCCTGTAGCTGAATCGCCGCTCGTTCCGGCTCCTGAGCGGTCGAGGGCGTCGCTGAAGGCTGGAATGGCCTCGTGGAGGTGGGCTACGAGGGTGCACGGGAAACCTGCGTAGGGTTAAGACGAGGTGTTCAAGACGCGGTCAACTACCAGACGCGCCAGAGGTCTTTGTCAACAAGGCCAACCTCCGCGAGGAGCTGCGGGCGTTACGGGATCGTTGCCGTGGTTTCATGCTCCCAGACCACCCTGAGCCGCCGCAGCTAGAGGAGTGAACGATGACGCCGCCGAATTGAATGTCCCGGCTAAGGAAACAGGACAAACCCGAAGAATAAGCCCGGCACGAATCCCGTCTCAGCGTCGAGTTCCCTCTCTCTCTTCACCCGTTGTAGTAAAGTGGCGCCGGGCACCCGGTTTCATGCCAGCAATAAAGTGGACTTCAGACACATCACGGCACACTCACATCACGGCGACCTCGAGAGATCTCTCAGTCCTTCCGCGCGCAGCTTCGATGTGGTGGAGCGCGCCTCGCTGCGGATCTCAGACGCCTCCACCTACCTCGTCGAGCCTGTCCTTGCACGTGCAGTTGGAGCAAGACGAAGTATACTGGTACAAGGCCGAACCGAGACGTGCGAAGCGGCACCCATGGTGTGCCGGTTGGGGAAGTTCTACGACACCGCTGGTTCCTCGCGAGACGCGACGTCGATGAGGCGGCTCTGCATTGTTCCGGGCTAGGGGCGGCAACGTCCGACGTCACCTCGGAGAGGCAGCTGCTGCCAGCTCGCTGTGCGATGCAGCCGCCCTTGTGGCGTTGCTCATCGGGCTGACATGTCGCACACGCCCTCCCCAACCACAGCAGAAACGCTGCCTGCAGCACGTGCCAACACTGCAGCTGAACTGCACAGAACATGGACCAGGGCAGTTGGACGGTACATCATGGTCAGGTCTCTGCATATCTGCGCTGCTGGGCCCCTATCGAACGGAACTCCCTAAAGAGGATATCCAAGAGATTGCATCAGACCGGACACAGCCCATGCCTACCTTGTTCACTTATTGAACAGCCCACGGCAATACAAGGACGACATTTCACTTGTACCTTTCACTTACAGCTCCCACTCGACCAAGTTCCCAATTGGGCCGGGTGCAGCGATCAGTCGAGACATTGCCCAGCTGCTCCAAGCAGAAAGCCAAGACGGCCGCAGAGTCGGCCTCTGTCCGCTTCCCGCCACTCCGCTCCTCTCCGCCACCACCGGTCGAGAGACTCACCGCGAGGTTCTGGACAATACATGTCTTGGCCCGGATGGGCGCGGCCCGTGGGATCTGCTACCCGCTCAAGCCACGGAGCCTTGAGACTTTTGAGTTTCCATCTCATTGAGACGCAAGGGCGTGAGCTAGTAGAATTCATGGGGAAGGCGCATACATCACGGATTCGACTATCCAGATGCGCTGCTATTCATGGTCAAGTAGATGATGCGGGCACGATGCCAGCTTTCACCTCCGATAGGATGGCAATACACATCCCTTCCCTCCTATCTGGTCACAGTTTGGGGCAAGGGCAATCCAACCGACAGCTACCTAGGTACCTATCTGTACAGACAAAGACTGAGTCCAATTTCCCGGTACCCATGCATACGACACTGTCAGGACACGGTGCCGTGGATGCCACTTGTCCAGGTGTGAGCTTGGTCGGCCGCCGCTTACTTATTGAATGCGCGATACTGCAAGACTGCGTTATTAGTATACGCTCCCAAGACCAGGTTGCGGCTTATGGAGGTTGAGGACCAGTGGGATCGGTAAGTAGCCCTTAACAGCCATCGCTCGAATCAGTCTAACAATGTTAACCTGTAGGTTCTGTGCCAAGGTTAGCCTCCGCACCACGATATGGAGAGGATCGAGACTAGTAAGGATGAGCTCGTGGATGATGCGTGCCGGTGGATCCTTACACCCAGGAGTATGCAGACTTCACCAACTGGTCCGATAACCGACATGGATAAATGGACATGCTGGCACGCGAAAGACAATGCTCATGATTAGTATCATCCGCGAACTCTCCCGTTAACCAGTCGTCCTATCACCAAAGCTTTCGTTTTTCTTCTGTCAAGGCACAGACACGGCTTTGAATAACGCTACCGCCGTCCTATGATCTTTGATCTGGCTTCTGCTTCTTCAGCAGCCATGTCTTATCTCGCATTTACTTCACAAACATAAACAGTCAGGCGCCGATCTAAGCAGCCAAAATCAAGTCTATCGGTGGCTCGGCGCAGTCACACTCTTCCTTCAAGCCAAACAACCCAGCTCCCGAATCGGCGGGTATCCTTAGGGCTTCCAAAGGCTACCAAACACAAGCCCGGGACGCCGGATCGAACAGGGTGACTATCAAGAAGCGAGCACCTGTGATAACCTCACTCAGCTAGCGGACGGTGAGCAGGGATAACCTCCGGCTGCGTGGGTCGGTGAATGCATCTCAATGCAGCTGGAGTGGAAGGCGTGAGAGAAGAGGATACATCGTGGAAAAAGTTTCATAGTGTGACAGTTGTTCGTCCCGTGCCGCACTGAAAGTCCCTTGCCCCGACAGTCCCGCCTCTCGATTAGGCTAAGTCCTAGCTCAGCCCCAACCCTGAACGGATAAGCACGCTCCACCCCCTCTCCCCAACATGGACCGGGGACGGGAGAGACCCTTCTGGCACCGGAGCGTTCCGGAAGTCCTCCCCGCTCAGAGACAGTTGCGATGCGTGGGCTACCTTGTGGTGGCCCTCGAGCACCGCCTTTCAGCTCTAATCTGTAATGAGCAACGTGCAACACACGTCGATGCTGCCTTCGAAACTTCTCGAAGTGCTAGCAGCTTTTGCTTAACTTTGATAAAGATGCATCGCCCCTCTAATCACAAAGAGCCGGCGGGAAGGCTTGGATCATGGCTGTTTGCACACGGGTCCTCACAGAATTGCAGGATGAGAACCTCGATGGTCGGCTTTGTTCATAGCGAGAATCGTAGTCAGGCGCTGTTGAAGCTTGTCGACGGCTTCCACAAGCTATCAAACCGAGAATATTGCTCGTCTGTCCATTCACTCTTCAACGCAACTCGTACGCACCCGCGCGTGTAACGTCTCGCTCAGATCTAACAGGCAACCAGTTTACTGCATACCTGCCCCGAAATATGCATTCAGGTATGACTTCCCTTCCACTAATTTTATCCTTTTGCGCAACTCAAAGAAGCTATTCGTCTGGTTGTGATACTCTAATAGGTCTCAAAAAGGGCTACCCCTATGCTTGCTGCCGAGAAGCCATGCATTGGCGAGGTCGGAATCAGGCGAACCGTCGACATTGTCTTTCGTCGGTTGCGCCAGCCGGCCTGCTTGTAGAACGCAATTACAGTCTCGCCAAGCTGTAGTTAATTTAGGATGGTTCGTACACATATACGCAGGCATAACCGGACAGAAATCTAAGCTATTCTCTGACTGAGCATGCGCACTTTTCATACCTAGTCTATTCATAGTCTAGCCGTCGTCCGATGTGCTTGGCAGCAGAGAAGGACAGAAGGAGGATTCGCACCTAATGCTTATCCTGACATCACCTGTCGTTGTTGGGAAAAGCGGTCGGCTCCCGCCGCGAGCTTGGTAAATACAAGGCGGGACTGAACACGGATATCCTCTTGAACCTCTTCATCGTAGATCTCTTCGCAGCTCTATTTGAGGAATCGCAGTATGGCGTTTTCAACTGTGAGCTTTGAACCTCCATTTCTGCGTGTAACAGGTGGCAGTTGCGGATTGGCTGACCTATCCAAGCTGCACCGCTCGGAACACTCAGGCCGTCAGCTGGAGCCCATTCTAGATCAAACTCATTCCTTCAAGCACTACCGTACTCACATTGCCGTAGGAAGCTCCTGACTAAGGTAAATGCCAACCCATTCACCAAGCTCCTCTGTCACGTGGGCACACATCTCGCCGCGCCCGTAAGCCTCTGTCGGATTCTTCGCCCATGCCAGACGGAGCCCTGAATGCGTCTTCCCTGGATGCTTGAGGGGATGCTTCCGATCAGCCACCACCACGCGAAGCACCTCGCTCCCCTTTTCCAAGAGCTGCTGCGCGAGCGAACTGTGTTTACAACGGTCGTTCGGCTGGCGACCAACGAGCTGCAGAGTCTGTCGCTTGAATGCTTGACTTTCGTTCAGGTGCTTCTCGATGCTTTTCAATTCCCCCACCAGGCTTGCGCATAGCATGAAAACCATGAGATCCATGATGCGTGCCCACGTGCCAAGGGCGTGCGCTGCTGCCCCTTTGGATTTGACGCGTTGCGCCACATCCTGAGCTGTGAGAGGTCCACTCCCAAGGATCTCAGGCTTAGGCGAGACCTCCAGCGCTTCCGACAAATACAAATCCCAAGGGACAAGTTCGTGACCAGGTTCTGAGTCCCCATATGGCTCTTGAAGCAGTATTCGCAACGTAACTCGGCCTGGGTACTGCCACGCGAGGGATCACACCGCACAGGATGACAATGTAGAAGGTGATAAGTGCCAAAGTGCATGAGCACTGAGCGCGAGTGATTCTCAGCGTCCTAAGATCCTCTGTGATGCCGGCGAAGAGCCTATGGGAATGATCTGCCCATTGCGTGAAGCGATCGGAATCCGACACGACACCCCATGCACTGACCATTTCACAACCAAGCAGACCTAGCCAGGACTTGCAGATATCATCTATCTCTTTGCGATCCAAGGTTATGGAATGTTGTACTTTGCTGGGTCCCGTCTTGTCTGAACTGCCTTTCGACGAGTCTTCAGCTGCACGCTGGGCCATGCTTCGGGTAGAATGATGGTGTGGCGTGGCACGGCTGTGCTGGGAGATAGGCGGGTGGCTCAGCGTCTATGGACTCTGTTGTCCCGAGGTTGACGTAATGCAGTCATGCCCCAGGGATGCCAAAGCGGCCATGTAACACAGTCAAAGCTGTACCGTTTAGAACCCAAGATCGTGACATTCTCGCCGGGTTAGGGCACAGCGACATGACACAGTGGGTATGTAGAAAGCATCGCTTTTGTTTGAAACGCTGGGTATATATTTGTGTATACATATATGTGTATGTATGCCTGTTTGGGTGCCTCTGGTCGAACCCCGAGCACCCTTTTTCATCCCTGAACCCCGGATCCGTGCCCGCCTCGTTTTGACGCTTTGCAACCAATTCCCTGTAAATCCACAAATGCTGACTGGCCGAGAACTCCTAACCTGATATTGAAGAGATTTCCCGGTCCAAACTGTTAAACAAGACGTCGAGATGCAGAAGGACAACTCTCGTGTTTTCTTGCTGCGCCCCATATTATTGCTCCCGTAGTGTGGGAAAGAGCCGAGCCCAAACCTGGACTCAATTCGCTGTCTAGGCGCTGAGACAGCAAGCAGCTCGATGATGCAAGTCGCTGCGTGTGCGCTGGAAAAGCAAAATAAGGTCTTGCGACAAGACTGTGGAGACGCTCAACGCTGGCGCACAGCGTGTTGGGATGCCCCACTTTAGATGTGGTGAAGGGGGACCCTGACGGGGTTTGAGCTGAGTGCGGGGGTGGAGCGGTCCATCGGATCGGCGTGCCCCTAAAGCAGCCTGCTGATTTGGATGCTGTGCATCTTTGGCCGAATAGGCTGCGGATGCTGGGATTGTGAAGTCATCTCTGAGATCATGGGAGGGCGCAGCCACGGCTGCCTCGAGGCGAGCCGCTCAACGCAGGTCCCTCATCGGTAGACCCCATCATTTCCGATTCCACCCGACGTTCCAGATGACATGGGCGATGTCCTTGGCGGTGTTGACGGTATCAATCACACGTCCGATGATGCCATCTTGCCCGGGCTGGAGATTTCCGTCCTCGTCGACAGGCATCAGCATGCCAGATTCCGTCCGCTTCATCCCCTGTGGCGCTTCGAGGAGGCTGTCCGACGAGGGTGACCGATGGAACGACGAGTAGCGATAAGAAGCCCCAGCATCAACAGGACTCGAAATCGGCGCTTGCGCGCCAGTATCCATCTCGAAACTGTCCTGTTCGTCGTATTGATACAACAGGCTCGTCGCGGGCTTTGATGGCCTCAATGTCTCCTGCGATGACGAGGTTGATAACACGGGGCCGCCACTGTGCTTCATCGCCGTCTCTCTTGGTTCAGGTGAATCAATGCGATACTTCAGTGTGGTGGACGGCAGCATTGCGATTGTCTTGCTGTCGTTGATAGGGACAGGAGCCCTTCGTCGTGGGAGGATGGACCTTTTTGCCGATCGTGTCGATTTCATCATGATGGCGCCATCGTCGGACTCGCTGTCATTATCCAGATCCCACTTCTGCGGGTCCAGCTCATCGTCGTCTTCGTCGCCCTTGACGTCGACTGCGATGCATTGCTTGACTTGTTCGTCGAAGTGGATGTGCTTGCGCTCAGCAGTAGGCGAGACTATTCCAGAGTTGTCTGTGGATGGGTGCGGGCTCGTGCCGAACCTGCTACCCCTCTGCGAGACCATGGGATACGCCATGAAGTCTGTGGTTGCGCGCTTGATGATTGGCCGGTGCGGGATGCGGCAGCGCGACCCTCTCTGCTCTGCCTCAATGGCAGCGGTCGCCTGCTTCAGTAGGGATGATGACGAGTTAGACTTCTGTAGCATGACCTCAGACATGCTTCGCTTCTTCAAAATTGGCTTCTTGTGACCATATGATGGTGACCTTGAGCCTCGTGTCCTTCCACGGCTGTGACTGCCCTCTAGCGAGCTCACAGTGCTGGGCTGGAGAGGACCGTAGAGCCAAGTGACGTCGCAGTCCTTGAGCCTGCAACGATTGCGGTTAGTATGGACATAATCGTAATGATGCGGATAGCGGCGGTTCATACCAGTTCAATGTTTCGGGCGACACTGTCTTCAGCCGATACTTTGCTTTCATCCAGGTCCTCCAGGATGCATTTTCCAGACGCGATGAGTTGCTATAGTCACCCCTCTTCGAAACGAGGTACCGCCATGAGGACCAGATGTCCTCCTCCTTCCAGTTGTGTGAGAGGTAGTCGACATGCTGAGTTGGGTGATGTTTCGCAGCGGTGTCGTCCTCGGCGTGCTCTGCAGTATCAGGAGACTGGGGTCGCGAAGTACTTGCCGACGAAGTGTCGGGCTCTGTGGGCGACACTGTATACGAGTCGCCTGTGTGCGGGCTAACTGGCGGTTCCAGGTCTTCGACATGGGCGTAATAGGTAGCACCTTCAAAATCACCGAGGGTCGTGTCGTCTAGTAGTTTGTCCCGCATGTCGAAGTCGCATGAACCTCCATCTAGTGACAGGTTGGAGGCTGGAGTTGAGGGGTACGAGTGGTTCGAGGAGTCTGACGGATGGAAGTGGTGCGGTGAGGGAGGTCCGGACGAGGAGCTCGAATCAGGCACGATGACTGGGTGCCTATATGAGTCCCTGAAGTCGTCATCAAGGCGAGAGCTGGCAGACGTGGAGTTGAGGTCGCCAGTGTGGTGAGACAGGAAGTGGGAATGCGAATGAGAGCGCCGAAGTCCAGACGAAGAGCCAAAGATGCTCAAATCTTCAGACGAAAGTACTGCAGCCATCTTTGGGACTGCCACGAGACTTTGTGTGCCTACCCCAAGTCTCAAGGGTGGTCGGGTCGCCCTGACGATACGGCGTCGACTATATCGAGTTGACTCTCATAGGAAGTACCAGCACAGATCTCTTGGACGACAGCGGCGTGGCTCGAAGAAGTGATGTCGAGTCCAGACAAGAGGCGAGGCCGTCGACACCAAAAGTGGTTACGCAGAAGGGTCGGGCTTTAGAGACAGATGATTTCAGAGGGTGCTGCGCAGGGCGTTGTGGCTTCGAGAAGAGGTGTGGAAGGGCGCTCGGGCGAGGGCCAACTTCCGCAGGACTGGCCGGCGCCTCTGGCCTATTGACTGGGCTCCCGCAAAAATCCTGAGATGGCGTCCGTTAGAGTTGTGAAGCGCAGACATGCTAGGACGGACCGTCCGGGCAATCCAGGCTCGCAGTCAGTCTCAGCCTCATTCCAATCGGCCGTGGGGTGTAAAACGTGGAAGCGTGGCGGCGTGGTCATTGGCTGCCAGGCACGGTGTCTCGATGATGCATGCGACCGAGCAGCAGCATTAACTAGCCACTGGCTCAGCATGGCAGGTGGTGGTCCTGGGGAGATAACAGAAACTCTATGTGCTCCGTGGCCGATCATGGACAGTGCTGGACCTTTTTGCTGGAAGACACGCAAGGGAAGTCTGACTACGAAAGTCACCATGTCGCTGCAGACCTCGGGAGCCATAGGGACCAATGCGCGTTCGCAGGCGTCGACGTGGACAGACGAGCCCGACAGCAGACATTGCGGCGCCAGCGAGCACTGCCGTCGACACAGGTACACAAGACAGCGACAGAATGAGCGAGGCGAGATGGCGACATCTTGACGGCATGCCACGCTGCCTGGGAGAGCGGGGAAGACGGCCAGCCACGCAATGTTTTGCGTGATTCCGGGACGAGTTGCACTATCAATCGCCGACAGAACGTGAGCTGGCAGTGGTGATGGAGACACATTGGTGTGTGGTTGCGCAGCTGCATGCTCTTCACCCTGTGTGTGTCGCCGTGCTGCGAGCTGACCGGCGAGAACCGGTAGGGAATTAGGCCCCAGGCCCTGCGCCCTGCAGCCACGCAATGCGCAGAAGCTGCTGCAGCCGGTGGTGCATGAGCCCTCGACCTCCGACGTTGCATTGCATCCGCCGAGCCTGCCGGAGGCGCCGCTCCCTGTTTCACATCACTCTCGCGGCCGGGTGTCTCTGCAGACGAGCATACCACAATGCACATCGCGATCTTCCCATTGGACAATGCCCGGCCTAACTCGGCCGTCTTGCGATCCAGGGCACGCCGTCACAACCTTGCCGCCGTCCTTGTTATGGTGACACATGCCATGCCTAGAGGTCACCGAGCGGCCCGGTGCGTGTCCCTCGGAACTTTATACTGGCAGAGGGGACGCACGCTGAGGCAGACTTGTTGAAGTTGCCGTCGCGTAATGATTATTCCGATCATCAATCCTCGACGAGCCCGCAGAGGCACAGTGCCTTCTGTCCAGGTACAAGCCCACGAGCGGCAACTCGGCTCCGACAACCAACTTGAACGACCAACGCCCAGGATCGAGGCAAACTCAAGATCTGAGACCTGTCATTTCGGCCCGTTCAGCAGCATCGGGTGTCCTTGGGAATCCCCACTCTCAGCAGCCATGGCAAGGATTTCCGGGGAATTTGGAGGGAGCGACAGTGTCTTGCCCTACGGAACTGGAGGGACTGATCTGCGGCATGCCGTAAATGAACTCCCGAGCATGATGTCCAGACACCACATGCGTGTTGTGCATGGTCCCTGGCTGGCACGGGGCTCCCACCCCAGGGCAGATCGATGCTCGTCAAAGTCTGGGCGATACGTGCTGCACGCGCGCAATGCTGACGTGCAGTGCAGCAAGGGACCCAATCACCTCTGGGCCATTGACTTTATCAGTACCCCATAACCAGCAGCACAGTACTCTCAGTTTGTACCATATCGTGGACGACGTCCCCGCTCCGACAAGTATCTCACGCTGATGCAAGCTGGCCTGCAGACGACCTTTTACAATACGCCACACGGTCCGCAGGATTTTTGAAGTTACTGGTTCTGGACTGTTCGACGAGACGAGCGGCACATGGAAAGCAAGCGCAGTCTTACGCTACCAAAGGAAGGCAGAGAGACTGCTCGAGTTCCTTGCAGGCTGCATCCACACGACAGGCGGCCAGACTGGGCGATCACCAGAGCTTTTCAGTCTCACATACCAGAACAGCGCTCTCGGCGAACGCGGTTTATACATCTACAACGGCTCAGTAATGACGCTCACACGGCATCACAAAGCCAAACGTTCAACCAATCGGGAATTCAACGTTGCGCGCTTCCTTCCTCTTCGAGTCGGCCGAGTCATGTTCCGATGCCTGGTGTATATCCGTCCCTGACCGTCATTCCGGGCGGAACTTGCCTGCTCGTAAGTACGAAGTTACCTCTATCCTAGCCTCCCTTAGTGCCTGACCATCATTCCCCACCGGAACTTGACTGCGCGCAGGCAAGTTCCGCGGGGAATGATGATCAAGTATCGAGGAGCTGCAGCGGAACTGTACCGCGCAAGCCCCGAGGCGTCATCCACCATGCATCTGACTATCATGGAGCTGTGGATCGCCATGGACAGTTTGGCGGCGAGCCTCGTCCCGCTGCTGCGAGATTACGACACCGGTTTTTCGCCATGCTTCTTCGATGGCCTCGTGCTACCTAAGGGAGAGCAGTTGCGCCGGCTGGCCAGGCTTGATGACTACTTCAAGCGACGGAGAGCTGGTGCCGGCTCCAACGGCCCTCCCTGGCGGCTCAGATCTAACGATGAATCCTGGTCCGATACATGCTTTGCAGTCCGTTATTATAACTCCTCGCCTCAACACCAGCAGTTGCACCGCGACATCGTCCGCCAGGCGAAGGCTCTCAAGGCTGCAAAGGACGTGGAAGCTGCGATGGCTGCGCAGGCAGTGAGGAATGCAAAGAAGACGGAGGATGTGCAAGTAGCGAAGGCCGTGAAGGCCGCGAGGGGTTCGAAGGACACGAGGGCTGTAGAAGTCGCGACCGCGAGAGCTCTAGCGGCTGGAGCTGCTACAAAAGCTGCACAAGCTGTCCGGAATGAGATGTGGTCAACCCTCTTCCTCTGGCCGCTGCCAGAGAGCGAGGTGGCAGCGAAGGCCGTCGTCTTCGAGCTCGAAGCCCCTGCCGTCGTTGTCACCTGGAGCGAGATCACGCTGAGCATCCTGGCCGGCTTCTGCAACACCAACCACGGTCGCGAACGCGTGCCCAAGTCCTCCCAGCGGCCCGACCTGTGCCACCCCAGCGCACACCCCGTCATTCTAGGCCTGGTGAAGGAAGGCGATGGCGACCAATGCCGATTTTGCTTCGCGCGCCGAACCTCTTTGTCTTCCCACGAGACGGACTCGCTTCAGTATGCATCTTCCCCCGAGGCGCTTCCCGAGCCATTCTGCGTCAGGTTCGCCGCCGATGACTGGGCTTTCTATGACACGCGGCCGGGCAGAAACCGCGGCGGCTCCTGTTGGCTATCGCAGTCATTATCGTCACGGTCCAGCGGGCGGCAGTGCTACCCGCCTAGCACCGTTCCGCAGGTCTTGCGGGGTTGCATCCTCGGCACCGCACATACGTCGAACGACGTGCTGGCGGCGCAGTCTCAATGCCCAGAGGACATGACGCTGGACGAGTTCGGGGCCTTTGGGGTCCTAAGGGCCGGTCCTCAGTTACAGTGGCACAACATCTTGCTGCGCCTGACCATGTCCTCGCTGGACTTCAACCGACCCGAGGTTTTCTATCTCATCATGCAGGCCGCCAACAAAGCCGGGCCGCGGGGGGGACAGAGCGCCCTCCGCAGCACCCACGACATCCTGGGCGAGGAGCGGTTTGGCGACGCGCTCCTCGCCGGCCTAGAGGACACGCTAGGCCGCGTGGCGGCAAAGCGGGAATCCGGAGTCGCGATGTGCATCCTCCTGAGCCTCGCCGTCAAGCTGCTATCGGCCACCCCCCACCGGGCCGTGCAGGAGCGGTGTCTAGCATTCCTGCGACGCATCCGGCACAAGGTGGCGGACCAGATACGGCGCCTGGTCACGCAGCTGCACAAGAGCGGTGCGGCCGACGAGAGGCGGGCGACCCTGGACCGGCACATCCACATGATGGCGCTCATATGCCACGCCACCTTTGACGTCGGCGCCACCCACGTCCCGTCGGTGCTCTCGGACAGTCGCGAGTCGGCACTGCTCATCGAGGCGTCGATCCGCGCCGCCGACCACGCGCCCTGTCGGATTCCCGACCACCCCACCACACCCATACTGGACACGTTCCTCTACCGCTGGCGCCGGCTATCGTACGAGGTCGAGCCGTGGCTCAGGAGCCAAATCATCAGCCGGGGCAACCCCTGTCTCGACATGGCCGTGAAGGAGATCTGGGCGTCGTACGTACAGGGGATCGGATGGTCCACGTCGCCGGCGCCCCGCAAGCACGTTCTTGTCACCAGTCTGCCCCCGCGGCCGGCAGGGACGTCCTCTCGTTACAGTACAACCTCTTGACTGGAAGCCTCCTAGTGCGCGGCTCACCCATCTCCTCACTCCCGACGGGCATCCGCCAACACGCCACGTTTCGCAGGGCGTTCGGAAGCCGCTCCTTCACCGTCATGTCCTCCTACCTGCGGACGCAGGGGATGCGGTACATGGTCACCTCGACGTACCACGGGCACGAGCTCCACTTCGCCATGTTTGAAAGGCTGATCCCGGTAGAGAGCTTCCGGGACGACTTCCCGAGCCACTTGCTGGACGGCTACGCGCACTGGCTGGTCCTGGGCGAGAACAAGATCGAGTTCCGGCCTCTGGATAACGCCTGGCAGACGCTCAAGGATGCCGGGCCCTCCTTTGCGGGTTTCGTGCTTGATTTCACGGGCGGCGAAGGCGCTGCCCGTCTCACCAGGGCCAACATCCCCACCGTCGCCGTCGACGTGCGTAGCAAGACGGCACGCGCCGTGCATACCATCCTGCGACCCCTCGAATCGCCAGCCCTCGTCGACGTAGCCTTCGACCAAGACCGGTCCGCACTCGACATCGGCCTGCCGAGGCTGCGGCTCTCCTTCAGCTTGGCGTCCGGCACGAGCAACGTCGTCTCGACGCAGTACAGAGGCTATGCCGTCAACGGGGATCAGTCCATCGGGACACTTTCCGGCCTGCAAAACAAGCTTGTCCTCTGCCGCTGCTGGGGCACGGCCGAGCAGTTGCGCGACCGACTGGTCCTCGTTCCCGCCGGTAGCGTGAGGTGACCACGCTCGGTCGACCCGGGTCGCGACGGGCACCGACGGGCACCGACGGGCACATCCGCCATCGCGCATTTCGCGTCGACGCCATGCTTGGCTGCCTCCGCGACGGCGGCGCGCTGGCGGGGAAGCTGTTCCTCTGCCACCTGCACGCCCTCACCACGCACTGCCTCCCCGACAAGCTCACGGGCCGGACGGGCACCGAGGAAGCTCTCCGCATTCTGGGATCGGCTGCCGTGCAGTCGGACGGCCACCTGCAGGAGGAAGACCTCGACCTCCTGCACAGGATCGGTTGCATCAGCCCCGTCCGGGATAGGCGAGCCGTCATCGAATGGTCGAGCTCTGCACCTCCGGCGGCGCAGAGTGACGCCTTCTGCCAGCTGGTGGCAGCCACCCTCGGCCGGGCCAAGCTGTCGCAGCTCTGCCTCTCCTCCTCCTCCTTCTCCTCCTCCTCGGACCAGAAAGGAAAGGTGTTCAGGAATCTGCCCCGGAGCTACGAGCCTCTCGTGAGGCGCGCAGTCGCGCGGGCGTCGGCATACTGCGTTTCCCAGTATGGCGCGACGCAGCACCTGGCAGCCACGCCCGACGACAAGTACACCGGACCTGGCGGCTGGGCGGAGAAGTACGGCGAGTTCGAGGCTTTCCGCCTGGCCAGGCACATGATCCACAGCAAAGACCAGGCAGTGCTCCTGCATCCCGTTCGTCCGCTGGGCGAGGGTCGGAAGTTCTTCCACACGTGCCCCGGGGACGCGTCGGCGTCGGCACACGTCCCGACGAGGGTCGAGTTCAACATGGGCTGGCTCGTCAATCCCTCCACCGTTCCGGCGAGCACGTGGTTTCGTGTGCTGCAGGAACTCGGACTGATGCGGCGCAGCGGATCGGGATCCGCAGACCGCCGATACGGGGAGGTCCTGTTCTTGGCCGGGCTACTGTTTGCTCCGAGCGCCAGGCCGGAACTTGTCCAGCTGCTCCTCACCGTCGCTACGGCACCGACCACGACCTCCGAGCCAGGCGGGTCGGCCGGGAACCTGGCGGCTGGCATCGACCGCCACCTGTTGGGGCTTGACGATGGCCTGGACGTGCTAGAGCTTCTTGCGGCTCTGACCTCGGACGTCAGCAGTCTGCCCGTGAGCTCAGACCAGTCGGGGCAGTCCCCGGTGAAGCGGGCGCCGTTCTCGACGCATTCTGCACCGAGGGGCTTCGTCAGCGTGGAGGATCTGTTCAAGCAGCCGCCGCCGCCACCGCCGATCCGGCCCAGCCCACCCGAGATGTCCCGCGAGCGTGTCAAACACGAGACGTGCGACAAGCGGCCGATGCACCCAGAGCTTCTGCGGCGTCTTCTCCAAGACCTAAGAGGCATGTTCCGGCTCGAGCACGAGCACAAGTACGCCGAGGAGCTAAGTCGGGGCATAGACGCCCTCCAAGACTCGGGGACCGAGACTTTGGCACGGCTGCCGGGTCTGCCGACGGAGGGCGGCGGCGGGATTCGCGGGCTGTTGGAGCACATGGACACGTGCCGGCGCGACGTCGCCGACAGGTTCGCGACGATACATGCCGCGGTCCAGGGTGCCACCCCGGAAGGGCTGCTGGCCGTCTCGCCCATGCTGCTTCTCGAGCGCCTGTCGAGACGACACCGGGCCAAGCTGCCGGACGGGTGGTTGCGATGCCTGGTCGACTACGCCGTCTCCATAACGGCACTGCAGAGGGCCGAGAGGCTGGTTAGGGCGGCCGACAGCGGGAGGAAGCTGGCCAGGGAGCTCCTGAACGTCGGCCACGAGAACTGGGATCCCATCGCGTTCCCTGACTGGCTGCTGCTCGAGGTCGAGATGGGCATCCTCATCCGCCCCGTCCAGAAGCGCGTCGCCTTGGCCATGATGCAGCCGCCCGGCAAGCGTAACTGCGTCATGCAGCTCAACATGGGCGAGGGTAAGTCGTCCGTCATCGTACCCATGGTGGCGTCCGCGCTCGCCGACGGGTCCCGCCTCGTTCGCGTCATTGTGGCCAGGCCGCAGTCGAAGCAGATGACGCACACCCTGGTGCGGGCCTTGGGCGGCCTGCTAGACTGTCGGATCTGCCAGCTGTCATTCTCGCGGGACTTTAGACACGAAGGAAGTAACGCCTGCCGCTTGGCCGGTATGCGCGCTCAGTGTGTCGAGTACCTTGAAACCGGCGGGATCATGGTCGCCCAGCCTGAGCATATCCTGTCGCTCAAGCTGTCCGGCGTGGAGGCCGCGCTGCTCCCCTGCAACCGCTCCGAGGCCGCGAAGACCGCGAAAGCCCTGCTGGACTTGCAGCACCTGTTTGACACGCGCTCGAGGGACGTCGTGGACGAAAGCGACGAGATTCTTAGCATAACATCCGAGCTTAGCTATGCCATGGGGTTGGAAGCGGCCATCGACCTTGGCCCCCTGAGATGGCGCCTGATCCAGAGCGTCCTCAAGCTCGTTGCCGAGATCGCCCCCGCCATCCGGAGGGAGCACCCCGATAAGCTGGAAGTCAGCCCCGAACTAGAAGGGCGCTTCCCCCGGATCAGGATCCTAAACGAAGCCGGCGCGGCCGTCCTTGCTGACCGCCTCGTCCAGCGCATCTGCGACGAGGGCCTTGCGGGGTTTGCACATATCGTCGGCCAGAAGCAGCACGTTAGGGAGGCCGCCCTGCGGTATATCCACCAGCTCGAGCCGTCGGCTAGCGACGTCGCCCTGGTAGAAGCCTCGATGGAGGACGGCACCTTGCAACAGACCTTGTTCCTCCTGCGGGCCTGATCACCCACGGGGTCCTCTTCTTCTCCCTGCAGAAGCGGTGGAGGGTCAACTACGGCCGCGCCAGCAACCGGAGCCCCCCGACGAGGCTGGCGGTCCCCTTCCACGCTAAGGACTTACCCACGCCACGGTCCGAGTTCAGCCACCCCGACGTCGTCATTATCCTCACCTGTCTGAGCTACTATTACGGTGGTTTAAGCGACGACGAGCTTTTTGGCTTGATCGAGCGCCTTCTCCTCTCGGTCGGGGGTGAGAGGGTGTATCTGTCGTGGGTGCAGTCGGCGCCTAACGGTATCCCCTCGGCGTTCCGCCAGCTGGACACCATCAACATCAGAGACCGGCAGCAATGCGCCGACGAGGTCTTCCCGCACCTGCGCTACCTCAGGTCGGTAATTAACTACTACCTGACTAACACCCTGTTCGCCAGGGAGATGCGCGAATCCTCCCAGAAGTTGTCCGAGTCGAGCTGGTCCATCGCCAAGGCCAAGCCCCAGCCGACGACGGGCTTCAGCGGGACCAACGACGTAAAGTGCCTTTTGCCCCTGAGTATCGAGTCCCTGGATCTGGGGGAGCAGAGACACACCAACGCTCTGGTTCTGAACCACCTGCTGCGCCCCGAGAACACGGTGCGGGACGTTTTCCCGGCCGCCGAGCCGCCAGGGCCGCTTGACCACGGCCCCTCTCCAGACCTGGAGCTCCTCCGCCGCATCGCCGGGTCCATGCCGCAGATCCGCGTCAACATAGATGCGGGTGCGCAAATCATCGAGCTTGACAACGCCGAAGTCGCTGCTCGCTGGCTATGATCCCCGCCGCCGACGCCAGCGCTGCCGTCTTCTCCGATAACGACGAGGACATGTGCGTTGTCACGCGGGACGGGACGGCGGAGCCGTTCCTGACGTCGTTATACGCAGCCAACACGGCGTCCTGCCTCATCTTCCTCGATGAGGCCCACACACGCGGCACCGATCTCCGCCTGCCGGACGACTACCGCGCGGCGGTGACTCTGGGACCGGCACTGACGAAGGACCGTCTCGTCCAAGGACCGTCTCGTCCAAGGTACGAACCCCCCTTCCGTTTCCCTTCTCTGCCTCACATACCAATGATACCTCATATACCAATGAATTCTGCACATGATACGTTTTATGGTGGCTGATATGGACGGCAGCGTGCATGCGGATGCGTGAGCTGGGCCAGGGCCAGTCTGTCACCTTCTTCGTCTCGGCCGAGATTCGTCGGAAGATCACCACGCTGCGCGGCATGCCCAAGGATGGCGACATTGGAGTGGGGGACGTGCTCGCCTGGTCCATCAGCGAGACCTGGCACGAGTCCCAGCGGCTCATGCCGCTGTGGGCGGTGCTGGGCCTTCGGCACCAGCACCAAAAGCTCCTCTGGGACCAGGCGGATACGGGGGCCGGGTACAATCTTAGCCGCGAGGCGGCGGTACAGTTCCTTGAGATCGAGGCGCTCTCGCTGCGCGATCGATATTCCCCCGACCACGGCGGGCAAACCCGACGGGACCTGGACCGCGCGATCGCCGCCGCGGCTCCGGACGCCCAGAGGAGCGAGGTGGCCCGGATCCGGGAGCGGTGCGAAGCCTTTGGGGCCAGCGGACCACAGCGCACATCAGCCCTCGAGGAAGAGCAGGAGCGCGAGCTTCTGGTCGAGCGTGGGAAGGACCGCCCCGAGGCACCGGCGCAACCGATGCCGGTGAAGCCCCTGACGCCGTCGCTTCACAAAGACGTCGAGGCGTTCATCGTGGCCGGTACGGTCCGGCACAACTCGGCAGCCTTCATGCCCGCCTTCGATGCCCTGGCCAGGAGCAGCGTTGCCAGGTTCTCCAGGGACCTACGCCTTCCGCCCGGCCTCCTCCTCGTGACGGCCGATTTCGCCCGCACCGTAGACCTGCCCGCCGCAACCGGCTGCGTGTCGGATGCCTACCAGCGGCCAGTGCAGTGGATTGCCACGACACCTACGAGGTCGAAATGTGGTGTCACGGCGGTCGTGCTGAGCCCCTGGGAAGCCAACGCGCTGATGCCGGCCATCCGCGCCGGCGGTACCGCTGCCACGCTGCACTTGTTCGCCCCGCGCACCAGTCTGGCTACGCGCTCGGCCGAGGACTTGCTATTGTACGCGACGCCAGCCCCGCCGCCCGCATGGCGTGCGCCGCGGACGCTGGTGCTGACACTGCTCCTATTTGCGGGTCAGCTCTATCTCCGCACCTACCACGACTACGTGGACATGTGTCGGTTTCTGGGGGTCCCATATCGCGCTGGCTCGGAGGAGGAGGAGGGGGAGGAGAAGGATCAAACGAGGGACGGGGAGAGATGCGTATTCGGCCCCACCGCCGTTCCGTTCTTCCTCGGACTGATCGGACGGATCCGTCACCCTTGTGCCGACATTTCGACCACCGATATTGGACACATCCTCGCTGGGGACATGCTGCCGCCCACTGCTTTTTCCGGGCCGGTGAGGGCGCGATAGACGTACGTCTCTCATCATCTCTGCGACGAGGGTGTAAAACACGGTAAAATTAAAGGACGCTACCTCATCAAGGAAAATTGATAAGGGGCACCCACCCTATCCTATCCTTACTGCCACCCTCCCTCCTGCCCTGATGAGCCTATCATACGCCAGACTGCCAGCCGTTACCCAGAAAGCCATATTTTGTATGGATAATCGAGCTTTTTCAATGCAGCCAGAAATCTGTAGGTGCAACAGGGGGCTCCACTGCAAGGTCTGCCCACAACGACCAATAGCCCTCCCTCCTCAAGGGTTGGGATCTGTGGCAAGAAAAAGGTTCAACGCCCAGTTCTTGGCATCTATTCCAGCAGCTTCCTATCTTGGCGCCAAGGGCAGCCACGCCGACGAAGTTGGCGATAGCCTCAACAGAATCCTGAATATTTGGAACTGCCTTGGAAAAGAGCCTCTTGGCGAGAACTGCCCCGGAAAGAGCCTCTTGGCAAGATTGAGATACCGAGGGGCGCTGATTTCCTGCGTGTATATATAGCACTCGCGATACCCTCACAAAGCCTATTTTCTGAGCAACAAGCAATATCAATATAATCTATTTTCCCACAGGATCTAGATGGAACCATCGGCGGTCTGATCGCTGATGGGCACAGATGCCTCGGCTCTGACAACCCGGAAACGCACACCGAGTGCGTGACAGACAACGTCAGTAGCGCCTTCCAGCCGCTCGCCGCCTTCAAAGCCAACAACCGCTGGGCCATCCTCAGCGAGGCGGGCGACGGCAAACACCGACTGGTGCGAGAAGTACCTCTGTCAGTCGCTGGATTTCCTAAAAGTAAGCACCCTCCCCTCCTTCTCTTCCGAGGGTGTACGTTCTAACGTAGGTAGGCTCGCACAGCTAGAACTCGGACGTCTTCCTCGCCTACGCCGGCAAGGTCTGCGGGTTCCTTTAGACTGTAAACCTGCGAGCTCGGCGAGGTGCCGACTAGGAATGGCATTTCATTCCGCGAGATCTATGTTCGAGGCTCCCTCGGGCGCCCGTTGATGGAAGGGTGCCAAGGTAAGCTGTGCGAGCTATTAGGCTGATAAGAGGGTGGCTAGCCGGGATTTGTCAACAGGGAACGAAACTTTCTCGCCAACATGGTCATATTAACTAGCACGCCCACGACGGGACAGCGTTATTAACACTACTATTTCCAACAATTCAAAAGCTATCATGTCCCGGCGCGAGAGGGAAGAACTGTGTGACGAGTCCAAAGAGAGGAGGTCTGGTGTGGACCGAGGCCGCATTGTCGAGGACCGTGAGGATGTTGATGATACGGCGTGTTCGGGGTTCATCCCACGGACTGGCCCAAAGTATTCGTGTCGGGCAATTGCCTCGTTGCTGACGCCACGCCATGTAGTGCTGCCACTTAAAATACTGTCCAGGCGGATCTTGCAGACGTCAAGACCTGTCTCAACGATGTCCTGCCCTTCGACAAGCGCGGGATACTAACGGAAAACTACTACAAACCGGAGAAGACGGAACTGGCGACTTGCCATGGTGATAACGTTGGCAGCGGGGAGCTGCTGGCGGTTCTGAAAGCCTGAGTACTCCTCCGTCAACCTCATCCTTCAGGTTAGTTGCTGCAAGCCACAGAGTCCCGTCACGAATTGGCCGGACCCCCTTGCCAAGGACATCAAACTCCGATATGAATAAGAAATGTGTTTCGGCCTCGGCAAACTCAGGAGGTGGCACTCGGAATCGAATTCTTCAGATGTCACCACAACTGGTACAGGCATACGCGTTGTGGCCAGGCTCACCGCGATTCCCACAACGTCGCGCACGAGTCTCAGTCCTCGGCTTCTGACCGCTACTCAACTGCGTCTCCTTTATCTGCACCTTCAACGTCTCACCGGCCTAGCACATCTCCTGTACAGAAAGCCACCCTCTGTGCCGCAGCCGTTCGTTTTCTAGCGTTCCGCCGTTTGCTTAGTGTTTCATTTGCTGCGCGGGGTCCTGTTTCTCTGCCTTTAACATTGCAAACTGATGCATGATCTTGGGCCTCCCTTTCACAAAAAAGACGTCAACTGCTTTGAAAATCTTGGTCGGGGATCTGTTTGGTGCCCGGGCAATTCGAGTTTCGAGGTTGTACTGCAGAGCTTCAGTCAAGTTGTTGACCGTCTTAGGTATCCGGGAGAGGGCACTGCCGGGCCGTGAGTTCGAAGGTGCTGGCGTTTCAACTGGATATCGAGCTGAAAATCGCCTTTTTATATCTTCGCTCAAGACCTCTGGTAGATCACTCCCGGGTGGGTATTGCTCTTGGGTTATCGTTGACCCGTTAATCAGCTCAGTATTAGTGACGTCAAACCTGGCATTTCTAAGCAGCGAATTCTACTACCAAAACTTACCCAAGCGACGTCCATCAAGTATTAGTGCTTTTCTAGACACAACTTAGCAACCCTCCTCGTGCTATCCTTGAGACTAATATGCTCTCACAATGACCATCGGCATCCTCCGAGCTTCCGGTGGTCTCGGAACCAGCACCTATACTCATCTCCTAAAGCTTGTTCTCCAATGACCGCGTCATCCTCATCAACCGGTATCCTGACAAGGTACCACGGTCGCACATAGATGCTGGAGTCCAAGTGCGCAAAGCCTCGTATAAGAGCACGCCGTCCGAACTCGAAGATTCCTTCTCGGGCATAGCACGACGAGGAGGAAGGCGGATAGAGTGTTGTCGGATTGAATGGAGCGCTAGGGAGCGCTGCGTAGGGCAATTCAGGGGCTTAGAGCAGTGGTCTACGTGATTCAGCGGCTTGGCGATGTAGAGATTCAGACGGTTCGACCACCATTGTTGATATCATCAATTGAAGGCTTAGCCAGTTCTTTTGATAGGAGCTTCTGTGTAGCTGGAAAAGGCGATAGTGATATGAATGAATCCAGCTTACCCGATGTGAGTCGGCTAAGCTGAGAGAGTGTATCCAGTGTGCCTCAGTGTGCTCAATGATCTTGGCAACTGAGCTCACTGAGCGCCTGCTCTATTGGCCTCGTATCTTGTTCCTCGTAATGGCTGCCCCGCGTCCCGTGCGTGGATCCAGTTCTGCTGGCTTATCCGGGACACTTGATCAGGCTGCGTCCCCTCTCGCCTGCCCAGTGGAACTCACTCCCTGTCTCTCGTCTCTCACATTTATTATCTTCGTCTCCAACCTATTTTTCCCCTTTTAATTAATTACCCAACTACTCGCTCTCTCCCCAATATGGGCTCATGACAGTCGCGCCAGTCAGCTCGAAGGAAAACTCCATCCCCACATCTACCTGGTGGCCCCTCACCTGGTAGCCGTCGTACATAATAAGCTTCCGGGGTGTGTTTGCCACGACCAGAGCAACCTCCTCATCGGTGATCTTGGCCGTCACGGACCCGGCCCCGTCGACGAGCTCGACGTAGCGGACCGTTCCGTCGTAGATATTGCGGACAGCCATGGCGGCCGTGTAGGAACCGCTCGAGTAGGTGGTGTTGATCTTGACGCGGACCGTGACCTCCTTCGACCCAACTGTTCCGCGCGTGACGAGCTGGATGAGGTTGGCGCCCATGTACCGCGCCGAGCGGCCGTCTTTGGGCTTATAAGTGTTGACGACAGTTCCGTTGACGCCGGTGGCCGACCCGGTCCGCTCGATGTTGTCGAACGTCATCCACCAGCGCTGGCCGAGCCAGGCCTGGCTCGCCTGTGCGTGGCCGATGTCGACGTGCGCCATGCGGGTCCAGTAGCGGCCGACGACTTCGCCGACGGTGATGTTGTTGCTGTCCGGGGCACTGTCGAGGACGCGCTGCAGTGTGTGCAGAGGGGTCTCGTTGGCGTTTTCCGGATACTGCACCATCAGTTGCCTCATGGCGTCGGTGCCCAAGCCGGGAATGTGATCCGGGTTGTTGGTAAGGTATGTGAAGAAAGGCCAGGCCTGGTAGTAGTTCTGTGTGCCGTCGGGGGTAGCGTCGACGATGACCCGGTACGACTCGCCCACGACCCTTCCCAGCTCTATGTTTGTGAACCAATCCCGCCCGCTCTGGTTGTGCCTCGCCCTGGCGGCCTCGCACAGCGGCGACATGACGTACATGTCCGCGACCCAGTTGGCGACCGTCTCCCACCAGGACCTGGCGTTCTGTTCCTGCTCCCATGCCCGCTGGTGGAAGTGCAGCGCGTGACCGTACTCGTGGCTCAGGAGGAATGCATCGTTCAGGTAGGTGTCCTCGACCTGGATCCAGGAGGCGCCCTGCTCTCTCGCCACGTTCATCACGCCTGCGACCCGGCCGTCGCCGATCTTTGGCACCGCGTCGATGTTAGTCTTATAGTAATTGCTGAACCGCTCCTGGCCCGGGTAACCCCGGTTCAGGTAGTACGACAAGCCCGTGGAGCGCCAGCCATGGTCGCCGATGAGGCAGTCAAAGGTACCCTCTAGCGTCCTGAGGGCCTCATCAACGGCGGAGATCGGGCTCCTGCTGGCGTTGTAGAAGAGCCGGAAGTGGGCCGAATCTCTGTAGGTACTGCCGCCAGGCCCCGCGTCGGGCTGCGGGGGGAAGATCTCCGGGGGCGGGCCCGGCCGGATGGGGGGTGCTAGGGTACCATTCCCTGGTGGGTTGAGATCGTATGGCGGTTCCGGTTCCGTACCATTGACCGGCAGGGTGTCATTGGCGGCTAGAACAGACCTGGCAAATAATGCACAGTTTGTTAGCGGGGATGTGGTTTCCGCCCGAATGCTTGGCCGGCCGCGCGAGGGATGTATCGCATGCCCGGAGGCGCTGGTGACGGCTTGGAGTAGAAGTGCGAGAAGAACTTGGGTTGACAGAGCCATCGTGGGCGACTTCCAGCTACGCTAGCACGTGCTCACGGCTCGTTGAAGAGGGTTGGGAGATGGAAAAAGGCAGTCTGGTAGGTAGGATGAAGCCTTTGGAGCCCAGCTTTTAACATAACGTCGAGAGGTAGGCGAGTCATTAAGATTTCTATGTTACGTGTATTCAAGGATCCATTTCTTCTCCAGCCCCGTTCGTATTGTTCCCCTGGTTTTGGTACGCTTAATTTTAAGTAAACAGGCCCATTTTCATGCAAAATCGGGCCTCGACGAATGACAGACGAATACAGTGCATTAACCGAATGTCATCCCATTGCCGATCGCTCGGCCTTGCCTAAATGCGACAAATACCACAGCCCCTTTCTGCAGCCCCACGCGAAGATTGGCAGCGTCATGTGACCCATCGGTCTCTCACAACCCTGGCTTCCAAGCAACAGGCGGTCGCAATGACGGAGCTCGTGATTATGTAATGATCATCCACGCAATGATCCAACTCCGGGGATTGGCACCGGGGAGCGTGTGACACATCACCCGCACCATCAATTCAAATAAACCTCTCACATTGCTCTCATGGCGACTCGCTTTGACCTCCCCTTTCCCACATAAGCCCGCCGACATACGCGCCACCCACCGAGGTCCAGGTCAGCCGCCCTTCGGGATCCCCGCCGGCACGCCTGAGAATGTACGGTATGCAGGTCAAGTACGAAAATCCCGACGCTTCCGCCCTGGGCTAGAAACAATGTCCTGCCGCTATGGGGTGCTGTCGCGTTCAAGATCTGGTCCCTGAGCTCTCGAGCTGTCCACCAGTCGGCTTCTTCGTGTATACGGCCCGAGCCGCCGTCACGAGAAGTCAGAGCTTTATCTCGACCTGTCTTCACAATTGTGTCCTCCTCGCCCTGGATTTGTCTCCTCCAAGGAGTATTGCAGGACTCGATCAACCACATCAGACACGGCAGAGAAGTGCTCCCGGGCCTCACTTCGACGGCCCTGGACCGTTGGCTCAAATCCCAAGCCAATCTCCTATTTGGCAGCCGAAACGTGCTTGTGCCTAGCTAGTTCTGACATGCCAACCGTTATTGTCAATAAGAAGGGAAGGATCGCCGCGCCATCTTTGCCAGTGAGTTGGTTTTAGGCATCACGTTCTCATCCGGCAACATATCCATCGCCTATACTTTGACAGCAGCGTTGTTGTCCCCGTCCCTCGGATATTGAGACAAATCACACAAACTCCACACAACACAACCACATCATCCAAGATGAAGGTCGCTCCCCTCCTCCTCCTCTCGCCCCTGGCCGCCCACGGCCTCACTATCCTCGAGCCCAAGGGCGAGGTGATCCCCAACTCGTACATTGCCGTCCTGAAGCCCCTCTTCGGCACCGCGAGCGTCAACAGCGTGGGCGCAAGCATCGAGCAGTCCATCGCCGGCGCCGCCACCACGGCCGGCACAGCGCAGGCGACCACGGGAGACCCCATCTCGCTCGGCAGCTTCGTCGCGATCCCCCTCAACGCAACAAAGGCGGCCGTCAAGGCCCTATCCGGCCTCGCGCAGATCGCCTACATCGAGCCCAACTACAAGGTCAAGACCCAGGCCGTCATCTCCCAAAAGGACCCCGAGAACTGGGGCCTCGCGCGGCTCTCGAGCCGCACCCCGCTCGCCACGTCGTACAACTACGACGAGCGCGCGGGCAACACGTCCTTCGCGTACATTATCGACACGGGCATCAACGTCAAGCACAGGGACTTTGAGAAGCGCGCGAAATTCGGATACTCGTCCATCGCGGGGCAGACGGGCGACGGCCAGCGCCACGGCACCCACGTGGCGGGCATCGTGGGCTCCAAGACGTACGGCGTGGCCAAGAAGGCGACGCTCATCGCGGTGAAAGTGCTCGACGACACGGGCAGCGGCACCATGACGACGGTCATCGAGGGCCTGCAGTGGGCGCTGCAGGACGCGCAGAAGAACAAGCGCGTGAAGAAGTCGATCGCCAACATGTCCCTGGCAGGCAGCTGGTCGCAGGCCATGGACGACGCGATCCAGGCCGCGACGGTCGCGGGCCTGCTTATCGTCGTCGCCGCGGGTAACAACAACGCCGAAACTGCGGGATTCAGCCCCGCGGCCGCGCCGGGCGCGTGCACCGTCGCCGCGACGGATATCAGCGACCGCCGCGCCGGGTTCTCCAACTGGGGCGCCGTGGTGGACATTTTCGCCCCCGGCGTGGACATCGCGAGCACGTCCAAGGACGGCGGGTCGGTCCGGATGAGCGGGACGAGCATGGCCAGCCCGCACATTGCCGGGCTCGCGGCGTACATGCTGAGCATCGGCAAGTACAGAGCGCCCGTCGATATGTGCAACTACATGAAGGGGCTGGCGATAAAGGACGTCGTGACGGACCCCATGGGGAGTGTCAACCTGCTCGCGTACAACGGGGCCGTGCTGGCCAAGAAGAAGGGCACCGCCTGAGAGTGTTGTACATGTAGTCGTTGTTTCGTGCGAGAAGGCCCTCCCTGGCTGGTTCAAAGATAATTCTTATATATATCCTAGGGAGGTAGTCACAATCACCTAGATTTCGTCAACACACAGTAATACCAAGTTCTGAGCACACTGGTGATTGTTCGCGGCCTGCATCGCCACCAAGCCCGATACGAACAAGTACGCGACGAACATTGCGTGTCTTCTCTTCTCTTTGTCAATCTCCGCGGTTCGCGATATATCAGTGCTGTTCCAGGCCACCCGGCAGGTTCGTGGACTCCGAAGACTAGACTCATTTGCTGTCTTCTCTGATTAACGAGCCAATGGGCCGATCGAGCGCCCAACAGTGGCTGTTGAACTGGGTCGACAGAACATTTGAAGGGACAAGAGGCACAAGGATGCATGTTGCAATGTACATCTTCATTCTTATTTACAATCTGCATGTCAGACAGACATCATGTGGCTGGACGATGTCACACCACCTCCCTGATGGCTGTCCCGTGTCCCTGATTCCGGGGCTCCAAACTCGCGCAGCCGGGATACTTCTCAACCATCTACAACCTCGGCCGCAGCGCCCTCTTGGCAGCACTAATCACACCCGTCGAGTTACCAGCAGCGGGGACCAGTGGCAGAACCGTCAGCACCGGCGCGCTCCACACGTCCCAGTCCGCAGCGACGCTGGGCTCTCCAAACGGTCGCAGCGCTGCGACGCGCATCCGGTACCGCCCGGGTTGGATCTTGCCCGTCTGGTTCGCGCTGTCAGGGAACCCGTCGTCGTTACCGTTGCTCTCGCCGCCCGCGGACCCGCTGGTCGTCGCGAGCCGCCCGAGCCACATGTACTGCTTAAAAATGTCGCGCGGGAGGTTATACCTGGGAAATGCGAAGACGTCGGACTCGTTGTCCCGGGCCGGGTCAAAGTACGACGCCTTGCCAGAGAAGGCCCACGCCGCGACCGAGCCGACGTACCCGTTGCGCCCGGGGACGGGGGGGTACTCCCACTGCTTGTCGTCCACATCGGCGGCTGTCTCGGTTGAGCCTTCGGCACCGACCTCGTAGATGTCCCAGCGCACCTCGGCGGTGCCGTAGCTCGTCGATACGACGAGCACGGGGAAGTCCTGCACGTCGCGCGCGAGGTCAAAGGTGTAGTTGCTCTTCTGCTCGACGGGCACGCCGCTGCCCGAGGTGAGGATCTTGGGCGTGCCCTGGGGCCGGGCAAAGACGCCCGGGACGACGGCCTTGATGTCGGCGGCCGCGCCGGCGTAGGGGATCGCGAGGGTGTGCTGGCCGGTCTTGTCGTTGCTGGCCTTTATGATGACGCGGCCGCCGTAGAGCGGGATGCTGGCGGCGTCGACGCCCGTCGGGACGGAGAAGGTGAAGTTGGCAAAGCCAGTCTGGCCGGGGGCGAGGGTCAGGGGAGGCGGCATGGCGACCTCCGGGACGATGCGAAGCGGCTTAAAGTCAAAGTACCCCTTGAACGACTCCCTACCGAAGCCGGGCTGGCCCTCGATACCTGGCGTCCACGAGTTGAAGCCCGCGGCGGGCTCGAGACTGAACTCGTACGTGACGGGCTCTGGTCCGGTGTTGGTCAGCTGCGCGACCTGCTCGGCGTTGAAGTGCGCCGTGTCGTTGAGGGCAAACTTGCGCGACTCGAAGGCGAGTTCGGTCGTGGCGGCGAAGATGCGACCCGCGTGAAGGCCGCCCGCGCCTATCTGCACGGGAGGAGCGAGGAAGTCGGCGCTGACGGACCCGTTGAGCCCGTCGACCCAGGGGGCAGAACGGGCTGTCGACATCATGCGCGCTGACAGCTGCTTGGCCCAGTCCGGGTTGCCGCTCTTGCGCCCGCCGTACTTACCGACCCAGAGCGCGGCGACGCCCGCGACGTAAGGGGTGGCCATGCTGGTGCCGCTGAGCACCCGGTAGCCGCCGCCCGTGTAGCTGCTGAGCACCTTAACTCCGGGGGCGGCGACGTCGGGCTTCATCTGCATGTCGTAGTTGGGACCCCACTGGGTGAAGGCGGCCGGTCTGCCGGCGCCGTTGGCGTCGCGGAGCCCGACGAACCGCGTCGTCTCCTTGTCGAAGCTCGCCGTCACGCTGCTCTGGTTGCCGGCCATGATGACCTTGACAATGGCCTCGCCCGCGGCGGCGTCGATGACGGCGACCTTGGTCGGCGCGCGGTTGGTGGGTGGCACGTACGGGGTCGCATTGTCCTGGTAGAAGAGGATGTACGGCGCGTTGAGCGAGGCGAGGTTGGCCTGCTGGTGTAGAACGGGCAGCCGCCGTTGCGGACGAGGAGGATCGACTCAGGGGTCAGTCCCGCCGGGGCGGTCGCGACAGGCTGGCACGCGTCGGCGGCCACGGCCGGGTCGAGAGTCAGGGGCACGATGGGCCAGCCGGCAATGGTGTCCGGAAAGAAGTCGGGGCCCTGGCGGCCGCTGGCGGGCAGGTATGCGGCCTCGCTGTTCTGTGCGGCCGTGGTGTTGCTGCCCGACTTGAAGGAGATGGTAAAGGGGTACGCAGGTACCATGTCCGGGGCCGTGGCGGCGACAGTCAGGACGTTCTCACCAGCAGCGCCATTGGACATGAGGAACGCGCCGTCCTCGCCGTTGTTGCCGCCGGCGACGGTGACAAGAACACCGCGGTCGACCATCCTCGACGCCAGCTTGGCCCACGCGCTGTGGGTGAAGCCGCCCTTCTCGCCGACCGACGCCGTGATGATGTCGGCGCCCGAGTCAAAGGCCCTCAGGAAGCCCTCGATGACCATCTCCTCGTTGCTCTGCCCGTACGCGCCGATGATCTTGTACGCGAGGATCTTTGCCTCGGGAGCGACGCCGACAAACTGCGCGCTGCGGCCGGCGACGATGCCGGCGACGTGCGTGCCGTGGCCAAACCGGTCGTTGGGCTCGTCGTCGGGCTTGGCCGGCGAGTTGGGCCAGTCGCCGTCGCCGACGAGGTCATAGCCGCCAATGACCTTGTCAGACGGCGACCCGAAGCCGCCTCCGAGCGCCTCGTGCGTCCACTCGACGCCGCTGTCCACAATCGCCACCGTCGCGCCGGCGCCCAGGATGCCCTGCTCGTGCAGCTCCGCGACGCCCGTGAGGCCGTGGAACGTGTAGTTGGCCGCCGCCGAGTCGTCGGCGAAGCTGGGCCCTTGCTCGGGCAGGCGCAGCGTCATGATGCTCGGCGTGTACACGGCGGCGACGGGGGCCGAGTCGGTCTGCTCGCCACCGTCGAGCACGCGCGATAGAGAGTCGGCATCGCAGGCGTCGCACTCGACCGTCAGCGCTGGGAAGAGGTCGTGGTCAAAGGTCTTGGCCACGCGCATGCCCGGGGCCACGGCGACGCGGGCCTTGACACGCTTGCCGCAGCCGAGGGTCTTGAGCTCGACAATGAAGCGCTTTGGGGCATCGGTGGCAGTGCCGGTATTGTTGTTATTAATGTTGTTGTTGGTCGCAGGGGTCGCTGCGTTGACTGCGGTGCTGGCGAGGAGCGTTGCGGTCGCCAGCCCGGCGAGGTTGTTGTTCAGGATCCGCATCTTGATGCAGTGGTCCTCACTATCCGAAAACGAATGTGTGAAACGAGTGTAAAGCTCGTCGCAATGTCGAGCGATGCTAAAGAATGTCTGGATGGTGATGAATCGACTTCCACGCTGACTGAGGTCGGGCAGCCCAGGACATGATATACCCCCCGGCCCCTCGTATTCCGCCCGTCAGTCGAAATGAGCACCACAATGCGACATGGTGATCAATGGCGCACCCCCGTTTCTGCATTGAGCCTGTATTGGAGTCTCGCGCCTGGGTTTTCTCCACATGTGCCGAACAGCCGCTCAACTGCCGGCGTCACAGGGAAAAGCATACGAGATCTTGGCGGCAGCCCTGGCCCCTGGGGACGGACTACGGAGGCACATGACTCGCTGCTTGCCATGTGGAAGTTCTGAAGCACGAGCAAGGACACTGACATCTC
Organism: Microdochium trichocladiopsis; assembly: GCF_020744255.1. Taxonomy (NCBI): domain Eukaryota; kingdom Fungi; phylum Ascomycota; class Sordariomycetes; order Xylariales; family Microdochiaceae; genus Microdochium; species Microdochium trichocladiopsis. Next base: position 62,697 of record NW_025763565.1, read on the forward strand.
CTCTCGGGACTGCAAGGCACGATCTGTCGAGTTACATCGATCGACTTCAGCCCTCACAGTTTCAAGCCCTGCTCCGAGGATGCTATGTAAAGCTGGCTCGCAAGGCCCAACCCATATGACCAGACCCTGGGTCAAGCGAAATCGGCAGCACGTGAATTCCTTTTGTGGCTCAATTGATCCAAGCTTTCTGGAGTGCATCTTGCCGTATCCGGAATGGACGGAGCAAATTCGTAACCTAAAAGAGAGCGCGTTTATTTTCTATGCCTGCCGAAAGTTGTTTCTTCCCCTGACCCTCCATTTGAGTACGAGTATCTTCTTTTTCTGTTCATTTCTTTTTTTTCCCGCCTATGGAAGCTTGCAGCGGATCTCTTTCAATCGCACACGCCTGTTCTCGAGCTGGAGCACTAAACAGGGACATACTATTGCCCCTCGCACTCTTCCTGTTGGGGGGGGGGGGGGGGCGGACAATACATGACCAGTATTCCGGCCCACCTCAATGGAACGTGCCGCCTCCGGAGCGTGGCCTTGCCAAGACCCGTCGCGACACGCACGGGGCGCCGGGGGACGTGCTCTTCTACACGAGAATCCCCAACTGCGCGAAGCGGTGGGCACAATAAACAGGACAGCTCCAGTGGAGAAATGGCCGCGAGGTGTCCGGTTTCCTTTGCTCGCCGCCTCGCTGCGCGCACGTGAAGCCTGACGTTAGAAAAGGCTCTTGACGTCGCAGCTTCCCCTGCAGGCTAGCATCCGTATCTGAGCCCACCCTGCTCCTCCAGGAGGCGGCAACATGAGCTGCGATAGGTGACTCCATACACGGGGCAGGCATTCCCCGTTCCTGTTCTCTATAGAACGGAATATTCTGTGAGTGCCTCTGCCTTTCTCTAAATGAGGCAGGGACACACTCAGGGTAAAACCTGGGCCAGATATGCTTCCTACATGTTTGCCTCCGTGTAACAAAACGGTGATATCACAAAGAGCCGGTATCTTGGTTGAACCAGATAAGTTAACTGCTTACTAACGTCAACTCCGACATTGCATTTTACTTTGCACGTACATACGGCATTGATCCACAACCAGCCCTTCTTTCCTTGCTGACGCAGCCAGTGCAGCGCGTCCGAAAGATTCGCGCTGACGTCGAAGGTCGCATCGTTGAGCAGGATGTGTTGCTTGACTGTATCGTCGCCCCACATGTATGACAGAGCCTCATATTGCGGTCTCTCACCAAAGGTGATATTCCTCAGATAGCAGCGAACAAGGTCATCGTCGTTGCTGACGGGATTGATGCGTACTAATCGGATGCAGTTCTCTGCCTCCTTAAGTGCTGTGTAGTTGAAAAGACTTGTGTTCGGTAGTAGCTTCGAAAGGCCCTGCTGCTGCGTGGTCTCTGGTAATGCAGAAGCGCGAGACGCGGATGGTTCACCGATGGCGTCGTTTCGTCCGTGTGCTGTCATACCTGTGCTACTAGAGACAGGGCCGATTCTCCGGTAAGACCAAGGTAATATTGTTATTGTGCGCTTCGGGTTGCTAGTCGCCGCGAATCTTTGGAGTTGGGGGAAAAAACGGTCGACCTTCTGTGGCCCTCAGGCGATGCGGAAGGCTCGGCCTTAAGCGCTGATATGCTGCACCGCCATCTGCTAGTTCTAAAAATATCCACCGGCCAAATATGGCATAGCGCGAGCTGGTGCGAGGCCCAATGAGAGGGCGCAATTTGACCCACTTTTGTCCATTGGAAACCTATGGCCAAAAGTGGATCCCACCTCTTCGCCTGGAACCGACTTGCACGGAACCTTCTTAAGCCGCCTTCCGAACCCCCCGAGACGAATCCACTCGACACGCCTACGAGAAGGTCACTCCGCCCCACCACGCGGCTCTCATACCAAGAAACTCCGAACCGGCGGCCATGGAACTACCCGAGCTGCCCCGGTCAAGACCTCTGCCGCCCGTAAACCTCCGCCACCACCCTGTTGTCGTGTGCCGTCGAGCGTCCTGGAAGCCCTCGACAATCAGGCCGATCGTTTGTGAAGGGTGGTTATTGACCAACAGCACAAGTGCCAACCAAAGTCAAACAGGATCAATATTCAACGGCGTAGCAATGACGTCAGGAGCTTTGGGTCAATTCCGGGTTACCGAGCACGTCGTGTTTTCCGCGGAGCGTACAACTTGTTGAATTCCTGCTCGTAAGTCTAGACCCCCCATTGCGACCAGTGCGCATCGCGACCAGGGGTCGCGTCGCGACGCGGTTGAGCACCCCACCATACATTTTCCCATATAAACCTGCTCAACCGCGTCGCACCGCGACCCGACCACCTGCATTGTGACCGTCAAAAAGGAAGCTATCGTCATGGTCGCAAAAGACTACCAATTGCGCGCCCTGCGCGCACTGGATGAAGTTGAGGCTGGCGTACCTGTCGCGACGGCTGCTAGACGACACGATGTCGACAGATCCTACCTACGTCGTCGCCTTGACGCGTGCCCAACCTTCAAGCAAAGGTACCAAGTCCGACAAACCCTCTCCGTGACCCAGGAGGATTATCTGGTCTCTTGGGCCCTCGACCAAGCAGCAATGGGCTATGCAGCTCCATTGAAGCAATTCAAGCACTTCGCGATGCGCCTGCTGGCTCTCGACAACCCCTCCGCACGCCTCGGCAAGCACTGGTACCGACGCTTCATCCGCCGCAACCCGACCTTGAAGACCTCGAGATCACGACTTATTGAATACAAACGATACGACGGTGCCTCCAAGGCCAATATCGACATCTTCTTCGACCGCCTGACGTCATTGAAGGGCAAACGAGTACGGCCCGAGAACATATGGAACGTTGACGAGTGTGGCGTCGCGGAGGGCCTAGGTCACAATGGCTTCGTGGTCAGTGATGCCTTGCGCGACTTTACCTTGAAAAAGGACGGCGCCAGGAGCACCTGGATCACGATAATTGAGGCCATTTCTGCTGGCGGTGGCTTCATCCCTCCCCTTGTTATTTTTAAGGGCCAATCCGTGCAGCAGCAGTGGTTTCCCGACGTCGAACTTGACAGGTGGAAGCATTGGTGTTTTGACACATCGCCAAACGGGTGGACCAGCAATGATATTGCTCTGAAATGGCTCAAGGAGGTATTTATTCCCAACACCAAGCCTACGGATTCTAGAGAGTGGCGATGCCTTCTTCTCGACGGCCACAAGTCGCACGCAACAGAGGAATTTATGACGGAGTGCTTCATCAATAAAATCTGGCTGATTTACCTCCCGGCTCATACCTCACATGTTCTTCAGCCACTCGATGTGGGCGTGTTCTCGGCGGTGAAGGACCACTATCGTCAAGCGGTCGCGGAGGTTGCATATAACACTATGAACGAGTCCCCAGGCAAGCGGGAGTTCCTTGAAGCATACCAAATTGCGCGCAAAAGAAAGCTCAATAAGGAGAACATCTTAGGAGGCTTCAAAGGCACAGGGGTGTGGCCTCACAATCGGTTGAAGGCGCTGGGTTCCCGCTTCGTGATGCGGGACTATGAGGAGGTACGGGAGGCCCAGCAGAATCCCCAAAATCGGGCCCAAACGACGGTTTTAGAGCCAGATTTTTTGACGCCCTTGTGTGCAATTGACGTCAAAACACCAAAAACATCTCGCGATGTCTATAAAATGCATAGGGAGTTGGTAAAGTGTGGTGTACCTTTAGGGGCGGCGACCTGCAGGAAGCTGTTCAACAAGGTCGGGAAGGCAATCGACACTTCGAACATCGCGCGCACCACCGTAGAACACCAAAAAGACCGTCTCCAAGCTGCATTAGATGCTTCAAAGCCTGCTAAACGCCGCAGAGTCGATCCGGATCCCAATAAACAGTTTGTTCAGGTCGTAAACGTGGAGCGCGCAAAGAGGCAATTGCAGCTCGAGATGGGGGCGGACTTCAGCACGGATGACGACACCGACAGCAGCGACGACGAGGTAGAGATCATTGAAGACGACAGTGACGAGGTAGAGATCATTGAAGACGACAGTGACGAGGAGAGCTGCATTGAGGTGCGGATCAATTGATTTGAAGCCTTTTTAACGAATGCTTGTTCAGTTATTGCAGAGTGACCATGTGGTCGGTGATGCCCTCATGCGCAGGTTGGGGGGTGGTCGCCATGCGCACTGGTCGCAATGGGGGGTCTAGACTTATGAGATCCTTCGTATGAGATCGTTCCTACGAGCCGTCGCGTGGCAGTTCGTGCGAAGCAGTTCGTGCGAGGTCTGACGTTCGTACTCGCGGTAACAGAACATTTGCTCCACGCGCCACTGGTTGAACCACGGTCCTTAGGTTGAGTCATATTTTCCCAACCAAGCTCGCCAGGTTCTAAAAATGGGGCTATTCTCTCACCGGTCTCCCGGATCTAGCCGGGCTCAATGTGAGCGTTTAGTAGTCAGCAGGATTGTTGCTGTATAGTGGATGTAAATGGCTGGTCGAAAGCGGAAGTCGCCGGCAATACCAGCCGCGCGTGAACTGAAGCCTTTTTTTCAATCCTCCAGAGGACCGAAATGCCCACCTCAATGCTATGATGTCACGCGCCCCCAGCGTTGACGTTACAGCCTTACACCACGATGGTCACGGGGCTCTATTGCCAGCTCATGGCTGGGTAGCCATGGTCATCGAGCCACTCTGCCGGGTCAACTCGGGGCGGCGAGGCAGAACTTTGCCGACTCATCGTAGTTGACCTTCCCACAAAGGTCTGCTGCCAGCTGAACGGCAGGTCAGAATCTTCGGCGGGGGGGCCGGTGGGAGGGGAGGAACCTCTATTATTTCGGTCTCCCAAGCCGGCCTCGCCTAGGTTGTCTCGGCCTTCGGTGACCATTGCCTCCATGCCTCCGTCACCGTAGCCAGATGACGGCGATGGCGGCCCACAACAATAGCGGCCCTGGCGATGACGGCCCTGACGATGGCGGCCCTGGCCACGGTCCCGGCGTCGGCGGCACGCCGCACTAACCGGCCCTCTCCCCGACGATGTGCAGCCAGGCAACGACCGCAAGTTCCGCACCCGCGTCGAGCCACGACCGTCCTACCGGGGCTGCGGTGATTGGGAGCCACGAAATCCAGTCCAAAACAGCTCCGGGCCTGGGGCACCCTCTCTTGCTTCGTCCGCGGCGAGGCCTTCGTCGGCAACAGCGCCGGCCCGGGATCAGGGACTCCCTGTCGCGGAAATAAAGCGAGGTGGGTAGCTTTCCCCCTTGCTCTGAAATGCAGCCTTTTTCACGACCCAATAGGTGCCCCAATCTCCACGTGACATGTAGCATATCCCTGGCACAACTTTGCGACACGGCACCTTTGAATGCCCCTCCCCGCTTTGCCGGCCTTTGCGATCTGCATCATGTTCGACGGCGCGGACCGGCCGTGATAGGCTTGCTCACGAGTAACCCTCCCAAAAAATCCGATTGGACGCATCGAAAACCCCGCGGACGAGTCCGTCCTTCGGCCCTGTTCCTAATGCAGCTGGCCTCACTTGCGCGGTTGGCCTCACTAATGCTAATGCGGGTTGGCTCACTAATGCAACACCGTCCTGCACTGTCTTGCCACGTCCGACCCGTTCCGATTTAGTTTCTGATCGCATCTAGCGCGGGGAAGCAGGCCAACTGGAAGCAGATGCGGTCACCCGGCGCCGACTGCTGCAGGATTTGAACCCCTTAATAGCTAGAAACCCACGGCATGAACTCATAGGGGGCCACCCGAATGCCCTTACGGCCGTCGACTGCATCGGGCGTGGGCGTATTAGTGGACTTGGCCTCCAGATGCTTCCGCGTGGAGATTTGGGAGCTTTAGTCCGAGACTGAACCAATGCTCGACAGTGGAGTTTTCATGTAATGCATTCGTCTGACAATGCCCCTGCCAGTAAAGTTTAGCCAGTCGCTCTGAGTGAGGCGAACTGAGGCCTCGTTCCACGCGCGATGGCCATGTATGTTCCTTGGTATGCAGACATGATAATCAGAAGTCTGATGCGTCTAAACCCCCAAGAGTGGCTAACAGTACCACTCGTTTATCTACTTGCCAAGCTGTGTTGTTGGCCTCTCGCCAGGACGAGGCGGCCTCTTGCAATAAATGAGGCTTTCTGCATTTTCGGTGCCATGTGGCATCGCGATGGCCCAATCATACCCGTCAATAGTCCAACGCCACAGTATGCCCGGACGCAATACGTAACGTAATCCACGGGCGAGTGGCCCATACGGGCGAGTGGCCCACTTTCATTCACTATACCGAATCCAACTCTTCTTCACGCGTTTATTCCACCACGAAAGATGGAGACGCCTTCTAAAGAGAGTCAATTGTTCCTTGCTATCCAAGCAATGGAAAACGACCCAAACTTAAGCACCCGACGCGCTGCCGAGATGTTCAACGTCCCCCGAACAACCCTACGACGCCGAGAGAAGGGAGTACCTGCCCGACGCGAAAGCCCTCCGAATTCTACAAAATTAACCAAGCTGGAAGAGGAGAAGATTGTCGAATACATTCTCGACTTGGATGCGCGAGCATATCCTCCTCGGCTAAGTGAGGTTAGAGAAATGGCGAATCAACTACTCGCGAAGCGCGACAGGCCAGGTGTCGGAATCAACTGGGCCTCAACCTTTGTTAAACGACGACCAGAGCTCCAGACGCGTTTCTTTCGCAAGTACGACTATAAGAGAGCCCAGTGCGAGGATCCCGACGCGATAAACGCGTGGTTTCGGCTTGTGCGGAACGTAGTTGCGAAATACGGTGTCGCGGACTCCGATATTTACAACTTCGACGAGACAGGCTTTCAGATGGGCGTTATCGCGACCGGGATGGTCGTTACAAACGCGCAAAGACGTTCGAACGTTAAGATGAAGCAACCGGGTAATCGGGAATGGGTTACGGTCATCCAGGGCGTCGGCGCGACCGGATTTTACGTCCCGCCGTTCGTAGTATTTGCCGGCAAATATCACCTCTCGACCTGGTACCAAGACGACGCGATTCCTCGCGACTGGAGAATTATAACGTCCCTAAACGGCTGGACTACAAATGAAATTGGTCTAGATTGGATTCGGCATTTCGATCAGCATATAAAGTTGCGAACAAAAGGCGATTATCGCCTCCTCGTCCTCGACGGCCACGAAAGTCACCACTCGGTCGAATTCGAGCTCTACTGCAAGGACAGCAAGATTATTACGCTCTGTATGCCTCCTCACTCGTCTCATATACTCCAGCCTCTCGATGTTGGGTGTTTTGGTCCGCTGAAGAAAGCATACGGTCGGCAAATCGAGCTCAAGATGAAGGCGGGTACAACGCATATCAGCAAGGAGGACTTCCTCCCCTCGTTTTTAGCAGCATTCCAACAGACAATGACGGAAAAAAACATCCAGGGAGGCTTCAGAGGGGCAGGACTTGTACCCTATGACCCAGAAGCAGTCTTATCTAAGCTCGATGTAAAGTTCAAGACGCCAACGCCCCCAGGGACGCCTCGGAGGTCACCCGAGCTATGGACTTCCCGAACGCCTACTACAGCTATAGAAGCCCGTTCACAGTCTGATTTTATTAAAGGTCGAATCTCTCGTCACCAGGGAAGCTCTCCAACGTCAATTATTGAAGCAGTTGAGCAGTTCACGAAGGGGGCAAAGGGGATTATGCATAAGTTTACCTTAATGGAGGCAAGGATGAAAGCCCTTGAAGACGAGAATGCAATACTTAGCAAGCGTCGTAGGGCGAAAGAAACACGTCTCAGGAAAGGCTAAAGCATGACTCTAGGCGAGGGACAAGATCTCGTAACCCAGAGAGAGGTAAATGCTCAGGTAGTACAGGAAATGCAGGAAAACTCTGGGGGTGAAAGTCGATCTGCACCAAAGCAGCGGTGCTGTAGCGTCTGCGGGAAACCCGGTCATAACGCAAGAACTTGTTACATAGTTACTCTTGGGTCTGAACTAGAAGATAGCGATTGAGCTTAATTGATTTAAGGCGTTGGGGCTGTGTTATCGAGGGTGATACCTGCAAGACTTGGTTGGGGTGGGCCACTCGCCCGTATGGGCCACTCGCCCGTGGATTACGTTAGATATATTACCCCTTTAGCGGGAGTGCCAATTCCCACTTATCACACCGTGTCACCGCAGGTTGGACGCGGACACTCCATAAATAGGACCCATTTTGACTCATCTATTACGGGACGACATCATGATCAAGGTGACCCATGAGGGACACGTGGAAAATGGTGCCAGAAGCCTTACCTTTGCGGTCGTCGTAAAGCAGTGAAATACTGAACCAGTGACGTTCGTACATTCTCATTCGAGAAGCATGTCAACGTACTTTGCGCCGCCTAGAGCACACGAGCAATTACATGACATCTGGGAGGAAGCAGGTTGAGGAAATCTACCCATTACTTACCCAGCTTCTGTGAGGGAAACAGTAGAGCGTGGGCGGTGCGGGCCTTGCCCATGTAAGCAAATAAGCTAGTGTCAGACCCGGGTTCTTACAAAATTCGGCCATGTCGCTGTGTGCACATAAAGCGGCAACACTTAAGATCCAGCATCTGTTGAATAGGTGATTCTAGTGTTGTGTGGAGAGGTTTTTACGGCATGGGGTCTGCAAGACGTTGCACAAAAGCCTGCAAGTGCGCGATCGCGTTTCGACGCAAGCATCATGCGGCGCGGCTTTGCTCAGCTGGAATCAGGTTGAACGGGGATCGGAGATGCCGGACATTGAGTCGAATGCCGGCGATGGCCGATAAGATGATCCTCGCAACAGCACGACATTGGCACTCATGATCCCGGGGATTAAGAAGCACCTACCGCTAGTCAAATTCCTGGTAGACCAGATACCGCTCAATCGCGATCTCGTCCTGATTCGCCTCAGCGCGGCACAAATCGCCGGCACCATGTCGCAAATTCAGTGTAGACCTCGAGCCTGGAGCGGCCCCACAGGTAATTCAAATGAGGAGCGACAGTGAGAGTACCATCAGTGTAGCTGCACTGGTCGTCACCGACAAACCCGAGACAAACACAGCTGGGTAGCAAGCCTAATCCGGCCTATAATATGGACAGCAGAAGCCGGTCCCTTCCATTTCCCTCGCCTCCAGTCCTCAAGCCAGTGCAGAGGACCTACTTGAAATTCACTCCTGAACCTCCTTCGAGCCCTTCCCTATGATGCTTGTATAATGGAGGATTGTCCTCCACCGTCACACAAGATACTCATCCATGACGACCAGGCCATGCTGTTGCAGTCCGGCCATCGTCCGGACTAGCCAGCAATGGCTCATCCATGACGCGTAGTGCCACCATCTCGAGTTCAAGGTAGCACACAGATCGTCGTCGTCGCAACCATCTTTCTGACGCCAGCGACGGCGAGTGCGCGACAGAATCGGCCACGATGGCTATGGCAGCAAGGACCGGTGGCTTGCATCTTCCACGGAACCCACGACAGCAAAACAACAGCTTTCACCGAAGAAACTGCCGCGAAGCCTGGCATCGCCCAACGGATCCTCCTCGATTTCCACACCACTAAATCGTGCTCGAGCTTTCCTGGCAAATCTCTGGCCGGCTTTCGAACCGCCCCTGCAGATTTCGGTGGCGCAGAGGTCTGTGACATTGGTGTTGAAAATGAGTGCCTGCCCGCCTTGCGGATCTCGTCCCTAACCTTTAGGCGCCTTCACCGTCGTTGTGTCTCACCACGCGCAACGACATCCAGGCACACTACTACCCGCCCAGCATTGCCACAACCAATCGCTCTACGGCACAGAACAAAACACCCTCAGTCCGACACTATGTGCATATCTTGTCAACCATATTGTCCACCAGGTGTGACAGTGCAGCGAGAACATGCTCGACTCATATAGTCGTGCACGGTCTATGATCCTCCCTCCCTCGCACTACGCAATCTTGGCCATCCGAGCAGGCAGGCGGCCGGACATAACAGGTGCAATCGTGGATGAGCTGAAGTACTTAACTTTTGTCCGTGCTCAACGACCTCCATCGTCCCTCAGTGCAATGACAGGAATCATTAAGATCTAAAGCTTGAAGACTCATCATTAAGAGATAGCATGTGGTCTCGTCTAATGTGCGATATTTGACATATTCCAGGTGAGGAACATTTTATTTCATCGCACCTCTATGACTTCAAGGCGAACGACATTTGACGTGGCACTTACTGGACCCGTGCCTAATAATTCGATCCGTTCTAGCTCGCGGTAATACGTACTGTCCTGTTTAGTCGAGAGACATTCCTAGTCTTACACCACCACATAATCAGCCGAACTCAGTATCTGCTCTCTTCAGATGATTTGTCATTACTACGATGTGATAGTTGAGCCATTATCTCAGATTTGTCGTGTCGGGTGGCGGGAAAATGCCGAATTCAGATTATCTTCCCCGCCGGTTACCACGTAGCTCTCTTTGGCTTTCCCTTCCAAATGCCAGGTGCCTCATCCATCATGCCTCGGAGGCAAGCAGGCGATCAAGTCTCGAGCAAAACTGGAGTAGCTACCGATACGGCCGACGCTAAGACCTACAACCCGTGTCTTCACCAGGCAAGCATTGATCTTGACGACTACTTCGTAAGTATACGGTCCCTTACGCTGCCCTTATGATGGCACTGACTGTCATCGAATCGCATTCAGACTGGCCCCCGTGACATTCAGAAACACTCTAAATGGCCTCTTTTCATGAGGCTTCATGGCAGTATCCTTCCCAAGCTTATTGTGCCCATTACTTTCATCGCTCTATGGTCTACCGGCATTACTTGGATTCATAAAGAGGGCCCCTCCATCAGCCTTGGTACTACTAACGTCCTCCTCACCGTGATCGGTTTCGTCGTCGGTCTTGGGCTTTCCTTCCGGAGCTCGACTGCCTACGAGCGTTATGCGGAGGGGCGCCGGTACTGGAGTCAGCTAACTGTGACCTGCCACAACCTCGCGCGGACTATCTGGGTTCATGGCAAAGAGCGTCCAAATTCTGCCAAAGAGGACGTGCTCTCCAAACTGTAAGTCAGTTCATCGTCCGTGATAGCGCTGAGAGCTACGCTTACGGTAACCACTCAAACAGTACCGCCATAAACTTACTCGTCGCTTTTGCTGTTTCTCTAAAACACAAGCTTCGATTTGAGCCTTATGCGAACTACAAGGACTTGCAAAGTCTTGTCGAGCACCTTGATACCTTTGCTCAACAGGCTTCAAATGATGACAACGACCATTCCAGGAGCAAAGGGATATTGAAGCGGATCGGTGAGGACCTCGGATTCTCTTTTGCCTATTCTAACCCCCGGAAGGCAATCAAGCAAGCTAAGGGCCCGCTCGGAAGGCAATTGATAGGGGGGCATGACGAATTGATACGCGGGCATGACCCTTAGGGGGGCATGACTTTTTGTAACACTTGATTGGGCCAAATTTTCTAGATCCATAAATACTTCCGAGCAAAGGCGGTGAAGCCAGCCCTCTTAACAAGCCCAGATTTCGTGACCGCAAATGCACCCGACCAACACTAACCCTTTAGAACAGGCGTCAAAGAGAAGTATTGCTTTCGGTACTGTTAAGGAGAAGGTACTGATCCGGAATAGGCACGCGATGGGAAGTTCTCTGTATTCCAAAAGGTCGCTGTCGTACAAGACTATTGCTTTACCGTCGCTCGATTGGCGAGCGCCAGGCGAGCGACAGGTAAGAGACGGGCGCTCGCTGACTCAGCGAGTGCTTCCTAATTGAGTGAGTGCGGCCCCCCTCACAGGTACAGGGTATTCAAGGGCTGTTTCATAACCAAAGCTGTCTACGTCTCCCCTTACTACTATGGAAGGAAGAATCTCCTCTTCGCCATCAGCCAGCTCCCATTGATTCCTCCGTCTCCGAATGCTGGGCTGCGTTCTCCGCCCGCTGGCACGAACTCCTGTGGTTCTTCCCGTCCCTAGAAGGGTCGACTGGCTGCGTAACTGGCGCTGATTCGAGACATCAGCTTGGCCACTGGCCTGTCGGCTCGTCCCAAGTTCCATTCTGGCCTGAGTCGACTTGTTCAAGCTGCCCTGTGGACGACCTCGCCTACGGCTCGGGGGCCCCTGGTCGACCGGTTGACCAATCGGCTGACTACTAGTCTCGATGGCTAGCCCTGATGGAACGGCCTGCTTGGCGTTCTTAGGTCTGCCACGGAGAGCAGTGGCGATCTTAGGGTCGAGGATTCGTCGGTATGGATCTCGAGAGGATGCTTCTCGTAGGTGCCACCGAGGATGGACGTCCCATTTCGTGAAAGGCGTGCCATTATTCAGCTTTGAGTAGATCCTGTGGCAGCAGGGAATTCCAAGCTCGATCGACAACGAGCAGTCCTCGCCGCAATCCCCGAGGGATTCAGGGAACGGATTCTTCCCGGTCGGCATTGCTTTCCTTGCAAGCCGATATTGTTTGTTGATCAGTCCAAGGCCCTTGGAAGAGAGCGCCGTCCGGAGTTCGCCGAGATACTCCGAGCTAGGCCCAATGTACTCTCGCGCGGTAAGTACCTCGTCCGCTGCGCAAGCGTCGTTGAAATCTCGCTCCTGGTCCCTCATCATGTCCTGCATAGCCTCCATGAGCCGATAGAGATGGCTCATACCATTCAGGAGATAGCTCTTGATGTTGTTGTTGCTTGCTTCTGTACCAGAGGTGACGCGGACGCCGAAGTTGCGATACTTGCGAATGAAACAGCGCGCCCACTGCGCCCTGACAGGCATGTAGGTTCCATGGAGATACCCCAGGATGGCCCGCTGATCGTCAAATTCCCTACAGAGGCTTCCCCACGCCTTCTCGCGAGCCTCCTCTGTCTCCGCAAACAAGACGACCTTCCACATCATGAGGACCCCTCGATAGCTATGAGGGATGACCGCCGCCGTCGGGGCGTGGACCAACTGTCGGTCTTTGGGGCTCAGCTCAGCCTGTGCCTGTGGAGCAGAGTCTTCTCCGTCGCTGCTGTCGGAACTGCTGCTGCTGTGGCCCTTGGCCCACTTCTGCTTTGACTTGAGCAAGACGTTAGAATTGATATGGTGGATGCACAGCTGCTGCTGTGCATCAGGGAACTGATCATTCAGGGCTGCCTTCATCTGATCGTCGAAGTCGGTAATGATAACGTCCGGTTGGCGAATAGAGTGTTGCTCTGAGAGCTGTCGAATACTCTCGGAGAGGAACTGAAACCCCTCCCGTGAAGCTTGGGCGGACGGCTCTCGGGGCGGTGAGTAGGGAGGAGGCGATTCAATCGCATCTGAGCTGAGTGGTGAGTAGCCCCATCTCTCGCGCCATTGACGTACTCGTTCGTATGACCGAGCGAGCTCGAGCATAAGCCTCCGCTCCGTCCCAATCACTTTTCGTACTAGCTTCAGGGCAGATTGAAACTCGGCCCGTGTGGGTGACGATTGCTGCTGTTGTGCTGATTGAAGTGGCAAGGAAGACAGTGGGTCGGTTTCTGGTCCTGGGACAGGAATCCTCACTCGTAAGGACTGCCTTCCACCGGACAGGAAATCGTTTGAGAGGTGCACCTCGTGATCGAAACGGAGCTCCCATGGTGGCTCGTGAAGTCCACGCCATCCGTGCGGCTGTGGAGCTGTCGTGAAGGTTTCTGGGTAAGATGCAAAGAGATTTCCGAGTACATCTTCGTCGCCGACTCCGTAGTATTGGCCGATACTTGTTGCTATGCTGCTCGCTGAGGATGGCCGATTCGCAAGTATCGGCGGGCTGAACTTGCCCTGTCGGCTCTGCCGCTGTCGTTTTCGAGGCCGTACTTGATCTTGAGCGTGGGGACTAGAACTACGGGTTCGTCGTCTCGAGTTGGAAGGAGACTCGGATTGGAACATGACGAAGTTCCCAATTATCGAAGGTTGACCATGGTGGATTTGCTTGCTGTTGGTGGGCTTGATCTGATCGCGTCGCGTCGTGTCAGCTCCGAGATTAGGGGAGATAGCCTTGAGGTACTTAACAGGCTACGGCAGAATTCTGCCAACACTAACAAAAAAGAAATTGACGAATCAGAGGCCCGAAAAGTCATGCCCCCCTAAGGGTCATGCCCGCGTATCAATTCGTCATGCCCCCCTATCAATTGCCAAAAGAAATTTGCCGAAAGGGCGGGAAGCTTGACGTAGTCGTTAAGAAGCCAGACTTTAGTCAAGCTTCTGCGTTATATATGATTTCGATTGCCTAGAATAAACATTTCTATAAACCAAAAACCCTGCCTCACGGTTCACATAAGCGTTTTCTAATACGACAACCGGGCGGGCCCGGAGTATCTCTGTCTCAATTAGCCAACAATATTTGCTGTCTATCAAGGTCGTTATTAACCTTTCTGCATTGAATGAGGTTCTAATCAGGATTACGAGTGATCGAGGACAAAGACCGCCAGGCCAGTACTGTAGCAGCCCCGTCTCGTTCCAGCCCCTTTCCTCCGTGGATTTACGTCTAACTTGTCACCCCAGGGCTACTGTCTTTTTCCCAGAATTTCCAATAAATGCGATCTATCAACAATTCCATAATACCCACAGTAGCAAGACAACCGACTCTGGAACAAGCACAGCGTTTCCTCTAGCCGATCGCTTCGGACCTGCAGAGCATATAAGCGATCACTACTCTTCAGGCTTACGTAATCCTGTAGGGGCAGATCTACATGACAACCAATCCTCGAGAGAGAATGACAATTGAGAGTCAGTGCTAAGCTAAGGCTTTACCTAGCTTACAGGACAGGAACCCCAACCCCCAGTCTTTAGCTGGCCCCGAAGGCTGGATTGTGACACTACTGTGCTGGGGAGAAGAGATTTTCTGATCGTGGCAAAGCAAACCGAACCACAACCAAAAGGCCCTCTAAGCTCCGGTTCCGGCGGGATCTCCGACGGTAACTCTGCGGGCGAAGTCCGCAGAGTTAAGTGAGGGTCCACGCTTGTCATCACTGAGCAGCTGGACTGTACTCCACCGTGTTATGTGCAATTGCCCTCTGCTTATGAGAAATCGCCTGATTACTGCATTGCGAATCGAACGAGCACAGAATTGAGTGACAAAAATGGGTGAAGATAATGTTGTATTGTGGTGGTGGTTCAGTCGGCTTGATGCGATGTGCGAAATTGAAAAAGAGGCTACGCTATAAATACATGAAAAGCAATATGCGGAATGCCTTGTTCATGTGCCAATCTACCCTGCTCTGTCACACTATCTTGCATTTCCGTGGGCGATACAGGACAAAAGGTACGACACTGCAAGAAGTTGCTAGGATCTGTTCTCAACCTACTCTTGTTGGCCCAGGGGGTGATTACCAAACGTCCATCTTGGTAAAGCGGGCTGCTATGGTGACTGACACGTGGTCGGGCATCGCGTTAAATTCTCGTCTCAAGCAGCTAATGTCTGGGATCCTAGTATCAACCGTTCCGATCACGTACGCGTAGTTGTTCGTGGTGGCACTACCGCCGTTGTGCTCGCGCAACCGTTCCAAAATGTTAAACAACTCCGCACGGGTCTTAAATCATCGACGAGGGCTAGCTCTCTGAAGCCTATCCTTTAGATTTGCTCCGAGACGCCGTCGATATTATCTGATTGCGAGTTAGCTCTTTGTCGAACAACGGAAGAACTCAGCGTTATGGGCTATTGCGCGGCCACGGGATCTTATGAACATGGCGTGTGAAGATTCCTACAGCTCGCATGGTGCGGCGCCGTGTGCTTGGGCTAAGGCTGAGGTTCGGTGCTAATATTGAGCGAGGTGCCGAATAAGCTTGTAAAACCTTCAGAGTCCTTGCTCGCGTTGCACATTGGAAGAAGAACCGCCATTCTGTTAGGCCAATATGGTGATCACGAAGAGCATAAATCTCCCTGTTGGCAAAATCACAAGTCGTTCATTGTACGTGCGAGGATCCAAATAGCATTATTCAATCATGTAACCGAGATATGTCTCAACCACCAATCGTAGCACTCGCGCTCCGCCCACTTAAATAAGATGCACAGGGATTTGAAGACCTGATAACACCCCGAAAGTGAGGCCGTGTTTCCCAAGCCAAAGGGACCATATGCTACTGCATTGGGACCTTCACGGACGATGAAACTCAACTCCCACTGCGCGCTGACGACTTTGAGCTGCGGCAGAATCGTTTCTGAGCCTCCCCTAATCCCTCTCTCAGCAGGCTCTTTCTCCCTCGTTTCTTCTACCTGCGGATCTGGAAACTGCTGCATCAAGCGTACCTGGGCCCGACCATAGCTAGCCAATTGACCTGAAGCCTTTTCAACACCAGGAGCGAGACGCTTAGTCTCGACACTAACGGCAAGGGGCCAGTCCGGCTCGAAGGCATTGAGGTGGTTGAGCTGCCGAACCTGATCGACATCGCGCGACATCAGATCGAAGATACGATACTGCAGGTCTGACTTCTCGGGTGGCGCGAGGAAGATCCCGAAGTCAATGCGACAGTCGCATAGAGTTGCTGTCGCTGCTCCGCCACCGCCCCTTCTAACCGTTCTCGCGGCATCGCCGTAGCGGCCGTCAACTTGCACCGACGTCAGGTTCCGACAGCGCAGTGACGATTGTTGGCGACAGGCGAGCCGGAGCATAGGCGAGTGCACCACGTCGTTCCACTCAACCTCGAACGTCTGCCGGCTCGGATCGCTGCAATCCTCTGTACCGTCGCAGATACGCCCCAATTGCCATAACCGATCTCGATGACGCTTGACATGATCGTCATTAACTTTGACAACCTTGGATTGGTTGTGGCCATCCTCGCTTTCGTCCTCGTCGTCCTCACCACCAAAGAACATGTCGTCGCTGATAGCTTCGAATGGCGAGTAAAGAGCCTCGATCTCCTCTTTTAAGGCCAATGGCATGATATGTTTCTTCGTCGATACGGCTCGTACATCCTTCAACAGCGGCCCGAGGCGTGCAGGCAATCGTGGATCCTTGAGCGACCTTCGAAGCAGAGGGAGGTCATCAGCGTAACGCATCCCTCGTTCACGCTTGATCGGTGATGATGCGCGCGATGATGTGGTGCTGGTTGCTGATCTGCGCGATAGAATTGAGTTCGACGAGGTCTGCCACGGAGCAAATTGTAACACAGTGGAGAGCGGAGGAGGATGTTATGCTTTTCAGTCTCATATCTTTTTCGTGCAACATTCACTTTTGTATTAAGTTAGGCACTTGCCCTCCTGACCCGAAACACTTCGGGTAGTTTATTCGAGCCTATAATTTCAACATACATTCAACGACTTGTATTCAAAAGTGCTTCTGACGCGCCTGGTCCACATAGGGTCAATTTTACTAACATCAACAGAGCCAAAATGGGCTAACCAAGATATACCTGGTCAGATGAGCCTCTAGGCAATCGATAACTAATTGGACCTACTCTGGCAGCTTTCCAACCATTCTCAACATGGTCCCACATGTGCGAAACGCGGTTAAAGGTGCGCGTCCGATCGACGTATAGAAGCCGCTCGTTTCCTATGCAAATGATACATTAGGTCTTCTTCCAGACGATAGGAGATTCATCAGGCGCTGAGAAGGGAGTGAGAGCGGAAGATTCTTTCTTGACCAGATCCTTGAAGACCGGAGCCGACAGCGGCTTCGAGTCTGAAGCTCTTGTCGAGAGGCGAGCGCGATTATGAGGTTGATGGCAGAGACCTTCCGAGCGACGATGGCTTGAGGAACTCGTATACGAGGCTGTCATTGGCCATTTGGGCTTCAGATAAAAGAGCTGGAAATAAGAAGATATTAGACCCGGAAAGTAGGAAGCTTGCAAATTCAGAATCCTCTAAAATGTTCTAGATAAGGCATTCTGTGAGAGTTTCTATCAAGAATTCTGCAATTCTTTCTAAGTTATATTTTTGTTAAGAGGATCCGTCGTCGTACCGTTCTCTGTTCCCTGTGGCTAGGAAATGACAACGCTGGGCGATTTGGGAGTCATAAATATATAGAACGGAGCTATATCAGGGTTTAACTTCCCTCAGGCTTACGACCGTAAACTAATGTACTATTATTCCTCAGTTAGTGATTGACAACACTTCGTTGTGGACAAAGGGGGAAATAGAAGGACGAGCACTATACATCTCGTAGTATGGATATAGCCTCCAGTCTCTCAGCGCTTGTCTCATCTTCGCCACCAGCACCTGAATCTCATCGTACTTCCAGCCCATAATATCTTTCAGCATGTACAGTGCAAACCCCTCGAGCGACTGATCCAAAAACAGTAGCGTATACTGACCAACGAGCTTCAGCTTCGGATCCGAGGTCCACCCACCGATCGGAACCTTCCACTTCTTCTCCACAACATCCACGAAGCCTGCGTCGATGATTTGCTGCTTCATCTGGGCCGCGACCTTGAAGGTTCTGCCCATTTTCTCGCCGCACTCAGCGAATAGATTATTCCACTGGACGAAGACGTGATCCGGGCCGACCTTGTCGGACTTCGTAGCGATGTCGAACTCGAGCTCCTCGATCAAACCGCCGGGTTTGGTGTGCCGAAAGCATTGCGCGTAGAGCGCCGGCCAGTCGCTGATGCTGCCGTGCAGGTTCCGGATGTGCACGAAGTCGAAGTGGTTGACGGACCAGGTCCACGGCATCTGCGCGTCGTCGATCTCGAATTTGCAGTTGGGGGGTACCCAGGCGGGCTGAATTGGGGAGATGTCTGTGCCGACTACCTCCGCCGAGGGGAATTGGTCGGCGAAGTCCCTGGAACAAGAAGTCAATGGCGTGCGACTGCTGAAGGGAATTGTTTCCAGCTTACATAGCCCATATGCCGGTACCAGTTCCAACATCCAAGACATTCTGCGGCAAGCGGGTGAGCTGCATGGCATGAGAAGGAAGGCCGACTCGGAGGTCACTGACTTGAGGGAGATCACCGAGAGGGGCGAGGAAGAGCTGGTCGTCCAGCAGAAGCGTTAAATAGTGATGCCTGCACAGCTGTTAAGGTCCATAATAGCCTAGAAAAGCCTCGGAACTTACGTGATATCTAGGCCATCATTCTGTTGGGCATCGTTCGGGGCCCTGGCGGGGATTATTGGTCAATTGCCCCAGGTTGGACTTGCTTGACTTACCAGTATTCCGTCGTCTTTGAATTCTGAAAGGTCCTGCCGTGGATCTGGCGGTAGTGAAGAATGCTATCTGTCAAGGAGGCAGTGGACTCCGCGATCCTGTTTGATTCCTGCATTAGCCACATCTACAAAAAGATCGTCAAGGCTTTCAGCTTACTCGTCCCCGGCTGAGGAATCGGCGTCATCTCCAAAATCTGGATCCTGTTTGAACTAATCAATATTTTTTCCGAATTTAGACGGCACTTGACAGTATTATGGGTACTTGCAATGGGGATTGGAGCCGCCTCAGCTTCATGTTGTTGGGGTTCGGTGCTAGCCATACTGTACTCCGCAGCGGTAGCGCTGAAAATTACAGTAAGGACGAAAAAGCCCCAATGAAGCCAGGACGAGACCCTTTATCTTATCAAATGGGCCCATTATCCCCCCACGGACCAGGCCCGCGGAACATCCGATGTATGCATTCCTTTAACGTAATCCACAAGCGAATGCACCACACATGCGAGTGCACCACTATCTTATCGCACATTATCTCACTATAACGTTAACTTACTACAACTCACCCAATTTGAGATAGAAAAGCTTAAAAATAAGACTAAGCGTAAACGATAAGGCTATTATGTATGAAGGTATTTATCTTAATTTTGTAGGATTTTTCTTTGATAGTAAAATAGAAAAGTGGAGAACTAGAATACCTGATTTTCCCCTGTCCAGTTATTCCTTACGATTTCAAGTGACCTGATTTGATCCTTCGGTGCTCTATATTGCTGAAAATAGCCTTGGAAAGTTTTAGCGATTTCTATTGACAAATGGTAAGAGATATACGTTGTACAAAAGCTGGGTTTTGTATGGGGAATGCCGTGGTGCATTCGCTTGTGTGGTGCATTCGCTTGTGGATTACGTTAGCCTTTCTTGTCGAAGCATACGGCGCATGGCACCGAATGGGAAACGTGGCTGCAGAACGGCGTCATCGCCTGGGAATGCGCTGGAACGAAGGAAACCCCTCCAATTAGGGATGGCACAGTACGGTACTGCAAAGAGGACCGTGCCATAATTTGTGTCTCACCGCGTTTTGGCAGAAAGCTCTGCCGCCAATCAATTGATCTGCTCCTTCTGACGCCAAAAAGGCGGTGAGACGCACACATTCCAGCAGGCACCTCCGAAGTAGCCCTTGTAAGCCCTAATCCTATTATGGTATACTCCGGTAGGTGTACCTGATATGAAATCTGATTGGAGGATAGAAGTAGCTTCAAGTGGAGGGGTTAAAAAATCGACCCATCCCCCACTTACGAAGTACTTGCCTGAATCTTACCGCTACCTTAAGGCGGGGTCTGCCTTCCCTTCCTTGCCTCAAGTTGAACCTTTTTTCAGTTGCACACATTTGTTGTCATTGTCGGAGCTCTAGCCAGGCCTATACTGATCGCCATGACGCTTGATTTTACTTCCTCAATGCTGTGGGCATTATATGCTGCTCAGGCTATGCTCCTCGCAATTATTTGCTATCGGCGCTTCTTCCATCCACTCCACTCAGTTCCCGGCCCGTTCCTTCCTGCAGTGACACGGCTATACCTCTGGTATCACAATGTTATTAAAGATGGCAGCTACTATAAGAAGATTGACGAAATGCATGTCAAATATGGTATGGTACTCAGATTCCACTCTGCTGTAGCCGCAACCTTTAAAACTGGCGCTCCGCAGGTCCCGTCGTCCGGATCGCCCCGAATGAGATTCACCTAGCCGACCCGGATAACTACGACAAAATCTACAGCCTTAGCAGCAAGTTCTACAAAGATCCGCTCTTTTACAATGCACTCGGTGTCGAGGTCATGTTCACTGCCATTGCCAATAACGAGCACCGCCAACGCCGTGCCCCATTGGACCATTTCTTCTCGCGCCGCGCCGTTTTAGGCCTGGAGGATATCGTCCAGGAAAAGGTGAAGAAGCTGTGCCGCCGTATGCATGGTTCGCTCGATGCTAGTAAGCCAGTCGATCTACGGGCAGGTACCCGTGCTGTTTCAATCGATGTTCTCTCCGAGTATGCCTTCGACGACTGCTGGAATCATTTGGACGTCGAGGATTTCGCAGCATGGTTCTCGGAAGCCGTCCGCGGTACAGGCGTCATGTGGTGGACTTTCCAGCAGTTCCCAGCTTTGCTGAGGCCCATGCAGTCGATTCCCGAGGACTACGCCAGAGAGATGAGTCTTGCCATGAATGGATGGATGGACTGTGTGGTGAGAACGAGGGAGTACGTTATGAGAGTGAACGAGCAATTCAAGGCTGGCATCAAGCCCAAGCGCCGAACCATCTTCCACGAGCTCCTAGATCCGTTGAGTACCAACGGAGAGACGTCCTGGCCTCCTAGCTTCGAGAGGTTATATGGTGAAGCTCTCAGCTTCTGCACCGCTGCTGCCGATACCACGGGGAATGCGATGGAGATGGCTGCCTATCATGTCGTCACTAATCCAGATATCTACGATAAGCTTAAGAAGGAACTCCGTGACGCATTCCCGGACCCGAGTACCGACCTGGACTATACCACTCTCGAAAAACTTCCCTATCTTACTGGTGTTGTGAAAGAGGGTCAGAGGCTATCGTACGGCGTCATCAGCAGACTTGCCCGCGCAACTCCCGAGGGTGGCGCGACTTTCAATGGGTACTTTGTTCCTGCCGGTGTATGTCTCCCTCTCCAACTGACCTGGCAGTCCTTCAACTTACTTACTCCACTCCAATAGACCACCGTCTCGATGAGCTCTTGGATGATGCACCGCAACCAGGATACCTTCCCATCTCCAGACACATTCGATCCCACGAGATGGATGGATCCGGACCGAGTAGTCGTGCGCGCGCGCGAGAAGCGTCTTGTCCCGTTCTCGCGCGGTTCCCGCACGTGCATCGGCCAAAATCTCGCCCTTTGCGAGCTTTACGTCACGCTGGGCACCTTGTTCCGCCGGTTCGATAACTTGGCTGCGTTCGATGTAGGACCGGAGGACATGACGTATGTGGATTATTTCACGGCGTTTCATCCGAAGGGCTCGAGGGCGTTCAAGGTTGTTGCAAAAGGGGCCAAATAATTCGCCTGGCGTCAGAGACATAGGCATGGAATGTTGGAGCTTGCAATCAGCCCGAAATCTAGAGCAAACCCACCATAAAGCGAATGGACCTACTCTGTCCCCAATCTATAAAATAAAGAATAAATAAAAACAGCCGGCCGAAATCTTCGAGTAGACCCAGCCTGAGAATACTCAACTGCAAGGTCTACTCAAGGCCCTTGAGTAGACCCGGCAAAAGGGACCAATTCTGATCCCAAATTAAAATCTATTAAGTCCACCCTCCGCCTCGCGACCAGACCCCCTCGCGACCACCCCCCACCTGCGCATGAAGGCATCATCAACCTCGCCGTCACTCTATAATAGCTCGTCAGCCACCCAATAAAAAGGCTTTAAATTAATTGACCTGCACCTCTATGCAACTCTCCTCATCACTATCACTTTCAATTAGCTCCACCTCGTCGTCGCTACTGTCGGTGTTGTTATCTGTGCTGATGTCCGACCCCATCTCCCGCCGCACCTGTCTCTTCGCGCGTTCGACGTGTATAACGGTAACGAAGTCTTTGTTGGGATCCGGGTCGACTTTGCGACGTTTGTTAGGCTTTGAAGCCTCCAATGCAGCTTGCAGGCGGTCTTTTTGGTGTTCTGCAGTGGTGTATCGGAGGTTCGAAGTCTCGATTGCCTTCGCCACCTTCTGGAACAGCTTCCTGCACGTCGCTGTCGCCAGCGCAGAATCGCATTTTATCAGTACCTGATGCAATGCATAGATATCGCGACCTGTTTTTGGCGTTTTGACGTCAATTGCGCATAAGGGCGTCAAAAAGTCCGGCTCTGTAGACGTCATTTGGGCCTGATTTGGGCCATCTTGAGATGTCGACTGGGACTCCTCAGGGGTCAACATCACGAACCGGGAGCTCAACGCTTTTGACCTATTGTGTGGCCACACCCCCGTGCCTCTGAAGCCGGCCATTATGTTCTCCTTGTTCATCTTGCTTTTGCGCGCAGTTTCATATGCCTCAAGAAACTCCCGCTTGCCTGGGGTCTCGTTCATGGTGTCGTAAGCAACCTCTGTAACCGCTGTACGGTAGGCCGACTTCACCGCCGAGAACACGCCTACGTCAAGTGGCTGAAGAACATGTGAGGTATGAGCCGGGAGGTAAATCAGCCAGATCTTGTTGATGAAGCATTCCGCCATGAATTCCTCTGTTGCGTGCGACTTATGGCCGTCTAGGAGAAGGCATCGCCACTGACCAGGAATAGCAGGAACCGTGTTGGGGATGAACAACTCCTTGAGCCATTTCAGCGCAATATCATTGCTGGTCCACCCGTTTGGTGAAGTCTCAAAACACCAATGCTTCCATCGATCGATTTTGACGTCAGGAAACCATTGCTGTTGAACGGACTGGCCCTTGAAGATAACCAATGGAGGGATGGAACGACCGCCGGCAGAAATGGCCTCGATTATCGTGATCCAGGTCCTCCTGGCGCCGTCCTTTTCAACGTGAACTTGCGCAGAGCATCACTGACCACGAAGCCATTGTGACCTAGGCCTTCTGCCACTCCGCACTCGTCCACGTTCCAGATATTCTCGGGCTGCACCTTTCTGCGCTGCAATGACGTCAACCGGTCGAAGAAGATATCAATGTTGGCCTTGCAGGCACCGTTGTACCGTTTGTATTCGATAAGTCGTGATCTCGAGGTTGTCAAGGTTGGGTTTTGGTGGATGAAAGGACGGTACCAGTGCTGCCCAAGATGTGCGGCGGGGTCGTCGATCGACAGCAGCCGCATCGCGAAGTGCTTGAATTGCTTCAATGGTGCTGCATAGCCCAGCTTGGCTTGGTCGAGGGCCCAGGAGACCATATAGTCTTCCTGGGTGACGGAGAGGGCTTGTCGGACTTGGTATTTTTGCTTGAAGGTTGGAACGGCCTTGAGGCGACGACGTAGGTAGGATCTGTCGACTTCGTGTAGTTTGGCAGCTGTCGCAATAGGTACGCCAGCCTCGATGTCGTCCAGTGCGCGGCGGGCGCGCAATTAGTAGTCTTTTGGCACCATGACGATAGCCTCATTTTTGGGGTTTGTAATGGTCGTAATTATGTCGCAGAGAGACGCGAGGAAACAGGTTTATATGGCAGATTGTATAGTGGGGTGTTTGAACGCGTCGCGTCGCGACCCCTAGTCGTGATGCGCCCTGGTCGCGAGGCGGAGGGTGGACTTATCGAGCCGCTCGAATTGCCGATGTCGCGGTCGCCGGGGAATCCCGATATGCTCATATGCTCGAAGAGGTAGGGCATATTCTAGGAAGAGAAGTCGCTGGTTGTAGATCAAGGCTGAAAGGAATGGTGTATAAAGCTTTGCTGTGCGAAAGCCTCTGCCGTCTGGGTTGATGCTAAGAATACCACTGAAGTACACGAGATGGGTTGAGCGGGATAGCCGTCGGCGAAGTCTTCGGTACAGAATGTAATACACAGCTTGAATAGCAATTCGAGAAGCTGGCTCAGTGCTGGGCTGAGGACGATCAGTTGATTCTGCAGTGTACTTGCGTCTTGGACCTTGTCTGTTGTCTCGCTTTGTCCGTCGCTGAGCTCCGAGTCGCTGACATCTTCGTCGGAGTGGCCGCTCTTATTATCGTCCTCGTCGTCCTCGTCGTTCTCGCCGTCTTCGTCGTTCTCGCCGTCTTCGTCGTTCTCGTCGTCTTCGTCGTCCCGACTTATCTTAGTGGTATCTCGTTGGGAGTCCGACTTGGTGTCTTGCCGATAGGAGTTAAACGAGCGTTTTCTCGACAGACGTTTGGCTAAGGGTTTTGAGACGGACTGTTTCTGTTCCCTATTACTCGGTGTTGGAGTAGGCCGTTCTTCCTTAGCTGTCGGCCGCAGCTGACGAGCGGGCTTTCCAGCTAGGATCCACCGAAGGAGCTGTTCCTCGTTCCAAGCTTCGTGGGACCAGATAGTACCAAGTAGCTGCTGCTGCTCCGAATTAAATCGGACGGGGAGAAGGTCTTGTCGTTGGAAGCTTGGTAGGCGGTAGGTACGGAAGATGAAGGCGATGAAACGCTGGAAGGTCTTGAGATACTTCTGTCGGCTCGATCTTGCCGATACTAGTGTAAATGGCTTGGGATAGATCTTGTCTGGGTGGAGGCTTCGGAACCAGCAGAGGACTGCACGAGAAGTTTCGCGGGCTGTCTGCTCACAGCGAAAAAGTACCCAGTCGACCATAGTAACGAGCCCGGATATCTTTATCTCGTCTGCTCGAATACTAATGTAGGGAGTGGTTGTAGGATATAGTCCTCTTCCAAGGTGAAGGAGTCTTGTGGGTGGATTGCAGGGTATAGCTGTGAGGGCCTTCAGCACTGCACAGTTGGCGCCCTCGAAGATCTGCTGCCATCCCGTCCGGTCTAGCCATGGCTTGCTCTGAGAGATAGCAGTCCGTCTATCGTTTGGGTCTTTCCTTGTCGAATCGTACCCCGAGAAAACAGGTCGTTCGGGCGTCTCGGGGGGGGGGGGGGGGGGGGGGGTTGTTTTGCTACGCGGCCAGGGACTAGACGACCTGTTTTCCCATCTGCATCGGTTACAGTCCAATATCGTCGATTCGGGCCGCCTCCCCAAGACTGTAGGTAGACATCGTCGTAGAGTAGGCCAATCCGCGGTCGGGTCGCGGTTTGCCCGTCGAGGTGGCTCTGCGAGATATGCCTCGTAAGCTCATGGAAGCTTATTGTCAAGAAGACGCATTTGCGGCAGCTGAAGCCATCGTAGGTCAGGAGATGCGGATGGGGCCTGGAACTAGACGGCGGCAGAGCTGCCTCTGTAGGATTGCGGAAGCCTGAAGAGTAGTGATCGCGTATATGCTCTGGAAGTCCTAAGCGCTCGGCTAGAGGGATACTGTGCTTATTCCACAGGTGTGCGGTGACCTGGGCTCCATGTGGGGAAATCGCGTGTCGACAATCGGGTCTGCGGCAGATCAGGACATTGTATGTTGGATCGGCGTAAAGCTGAAGGTATGTGAAAACGGGGTCGGGATCCTTGTGGCCTTCCGGCGTCGTTGGTGAGTTGGTCGGTACGTGGTTCCGCATCGCATCGTATTACTGCAGGCTGT
The DNA here is from genome assembly GCF_020744255.1 of Microdochium trichocladiopsis. Classification (NCBI taxonomy): domain Eukaryota; kingdom Fungi; phylum Ascomycota; class Sordariomycetes; order Xylariales; family Microdochiaceae; genus Microdochium; species Microdochium trichocladiopsis. The sequence continues at coordinate 88,781 of NW_025763565.1, forward strand.
TCTGCTGCTGTTGGTATTGTGGATTGTCGGTGGATCGTGGGTTACTGGGAAAAGAAGGGAAATCTGGGGTAACGAACTAAGACTAAATCCGCCGAAAAGGGGGTTGGAATGACGCGTACCTCTAATGCGCACAGACGTTTCGTAGGACATGACATGTCTATGAAGAGAATGAGAGAGACTTCACGATATGCAGGGATGCTGTCGGACATGTGGGGCGTGTGGAACCCGGGGATTTAGACTAAATCCCCCGTGGAATAATACAGTAGGCGGGCTTCCCGGCCGGGAATGATGGTCAGGTTTGCAGGAGGATCGCAAGCAAAACACCGAGCGCTCGTCGAGGAAAGACCTGGCGGCTTGGACCGGGAAGAACTCTGCGCCTTATCTTTACAAGGAGGAATGGCTGAAGCTCGAAAAAGAGACGTCGGAACAACTAACCTGCGACGAAGCTACGAATATTCGAACCGCTGTAACACTTACGCCAGAGAGGGCCGATTACCGAGACCGATGGTATTTCAAGGATGCCACACCACCCATGCGTATCGCGAAGCAATGATTCCGCGAGGGTGGCCTGCTCTTGCTCTTTGGGCACCCACGTATTGGCTTTGACACTCCCAACCCGTAAGTCCCGTTTTGATTGTTAAATAGATAGAGGTTATTAACACAAGGTGATCCCCTGTATGGATGGCCCATGTGGAAAATACGCCACAGGCCGTCTCCCGCCAAGGAGGACTGTTATGGGAAGCTGTTTGCTCATCTCCGGAAAACGTTGAAGTCATTCCTGGAGCGCCCGGAAGACTGGCTCGGAAGACGTGGGATGCCGCGGGTCGCGTCAGTGTCAGCGGGGATCGCAGCAGTCGTTCCATTGGCTGAAGCACAGCCGAGTCGAGGAGAGTAGCAGGCCGAGGGCGTGGTTCGAAGTCATTGTGAGGAACTGTCGGAGCCGGTGGTCGAGAAGTACGTGAGGGTTTCGATCGAAGAACCTGGTCAGGTCGTCGGCGTTTCGATTGGGCTGCACGAGTGGGCCGCGCAGGACCAAAAGACCAATTAGAAGGCGGAAGTCGTGGCGGCGACACGCTCCCCGCGTCGGCTTTTCCAACCCACCTCCACTCCACTCCTCTCTATTCCCTCGCGCGTCGTTGATATCTCTTCTCGCGTAACTCTTCGCACGACTTCCTCTTTGCGGCGGCCTCGTCGAGCGGGCTCCTTCCGTGCGTTCTGCAAACAGAGTGCCCACCCCACCCTCACGAGCCTTGAATCTTCGCTCGGGCGACGTCACATCTTTCGTCACCTTCTTCACGTCGCCTCCCCCGCCTACCTGCGGACAATGGAAGCTTCCGCAATGCCCTCCACAAGCGCTGGCTTCAAGTTTCTGGCCTTGCCTCTCGAGACTCGCCAGCAGATTTACAGGCTCTGCGTGCCTCAGAATCTCCTGATTGGGAGTGAGTCGGTCGAACGAGAGTTCGCTCGCTTCGAGAACTTTGTGCACTACGACGATAGCAACAAAGAAGTCGTACACGGCCTTGACAGCTGCTGCCGGGCTTCCGACGCCGCATGCCCTCCAAGATTCACCAATCCTCGTCGGCGCGCCATTCCTGGCCTTCTTCTCGTCTCCCGCCAGGTCTCTGCAGAGGCGCAGATTGCTATGTACGCCGGAAACACCTTCCAGTTCTTCTTGAATGGCGCTATGGCGGCCCATTCCGGGGACGGCATCGCCAAGTTCTATCCGGAGACGAGAGCCAAAATGCGGAAGCTCATACTCTTCACTGGCGCTCCATTTTGCTACCTCAACTTTCCGAATATTTCGCCACGGTACGACATATGGGATGACGCCTTGAAAAACATTTCGGTCCTCGGCGTCGTCGCCCTGCCGCCACACTATAGCAGAGGCAGGTTTTGGGCGGCCGAGGAGACGAAGCACGTGGAGATGAAAGATATCGTCGACTACCTCTCTGGCGTACTCCCAAGGACCGCCCGGATTGTCGTCGACGCGGACCGGTATAGCGACACGGTGCAGATCTGGGAGGAGGGTCTCCCCGGCCGCTGTCACTTTCAGCGGCTGCGCGCGGGGACATGGGCTTCGGGAGGGGCCTTTACCCAACGGCCGACTCTGACTCTGACTCGGAGTAACGGCGATGATCTCAACCACTCCGAGGCCCAGAACAGATAACTCTAGACGACGAGGACAGATGGAGGAAAGGGGAACCACCCCTAAGTCGCGTATGGGCTGTGCGATCATGCTGGAGGACTCGGTGGAGAGCTGTCCGTCCTTTGCCGCGACGTACACATGCTCGTCGCCCATCTGGGATGCCACGTCCTCAGTGGCGAAGGTTAGATCGATTGTAGATTCTCCGTCTTTCTATGCTATGAGTCTGAGGAGCAAGCATCCGGTTCGATGTGTCTTGTCCACCGCTTCCAGCTCTAGTGTGGCATAGGACCCCGATAAGCTCGGCCCCACGCCTTGGACGCCCGAGGATTCCGATCACCCGTCAGACAAGAGGGTCGACCCAGCGAGCCAGGAGATCGAGTTGACAACCCAGGGTGAGGAGGTTGAATCGGCCAGCTGAAGGACGATCGACCAGGAAACCCTCGGAGGACCCGGAATTCGACCAAGGGTTCGACGGCAGCAGCCCAGGAACCCGGGCCGAGGGCCTCGGCTTGTTGGGGTTGTACTGTGCGGGTATCTCCAGTATTGAGTTGTGTGACGAGGAGGATGGCAGTCGTTGTAAGGGAGGAGGCGGTCGTGGGCGGGATCGAAGCAGCGCCCATGCGCATTCTGCCCCAGATTTCGGGCCTGTGGTCGAAACGGGGCCGGCAGTACGCAAAAATGGGGCCCGCTAGCAAGATGCCGGAAGATGACTACCTAAGTTCTAGAAATACTGTACAGTACAGTACAGTACCTGGCTAGTCTTATCTAGGAAAGAAGATACCGGGGCCTAAAAACAGCGTGTCGGCGGCCATTGGCGTCGAACCATGCCTCGACCGCAGCCTGCGAGTCATCCGCCTCCACCTGACCTCCCCCAAAAGGCCGCTCGAACCACTCGGGCCAGAAGCCGCCAAACTCCCAGTCGATGATGGCCCTGGGGTAAGATGCGGGAGAAAGGGATCCGGAGGCCGAGGTCCAAAGCTTTTCTCTAATCCGCGAGGCCGTCTCCCGCCAACACTTTGGGGTCCTTCTGGGCTTCTCCAAGGATCTCCTTCATCCTCACATACAATCCTATGTCCTCTCTTTCCCACCTCCCACCACTCGGGAATACCACTTTCCGCAACTTGTTGACCCAAGGTATCAACGGTTGGTAGTATGGAGTGAAGTTCTCTTCTGCGGATCTGATGAAGTCCCCTTCATGAGATACTTGTCCCTTCTTCTCCTTCGCCAACAATTGCATGCTGATGTAATTCCACTGGTCAAACTCAGGAACAACCCTGCTAAGCGGAGACGAAATGGCGTTCTCGTCGGGGTCGGCCGCCAAATCCTTGCTTCTGCTCCGGGAATTGTTCGCATCTGGGTCATAGTGGATGCATATCCAGAAGAGGACCCAAAAGAATGACTCAAGATCGTGCATGAAGGAATGCTGCTCGCCTAAAAGGGCCCCGATTGCCATGAATGCTCTCGTGCCGGTCTTGCCCTTCGCTCCGGAGGCGCTTTGACGTTGTTCTCTGACGGCGAGGTCTAGGTCGATCAAGAACGAACGCCATGAGATGTTGTCGTCGTCCTCGTTGATCATGAGATTATTGATGGAGATGTCTCTGTGAAGGAAGCCGGCTTTGCGCAGGGATTCGTGCCCTTCAATGCAACCCTCTAGTGCGGCAAGGAGAGCCGATCGGGAGCTCGCGTTGTAGATGGGTTCTCCGTAGTCTTGAAGAATGACACGTCGATGCACCCGGTTTGACATGGCGTTGCTGCTAGCCTTCGTTGGAGATGCCGAACAGGATCGCTTGCTGGGGGGCAGCGCGGCGCCAGTTTGACTCGAAGACCGCTTCTTGCCAGCGATGCTGTTGCTGCGGCCCTTCCGCGAAGCGCCAGACATGGTGGTACTCGGTGGAGGCATCGAGCGTTCCGACCGGTAGTTCGTAGCTCTGGTAACATCTAACCCTCCCCGCACGTTGCTTCGAATGTCGTCATCCTTACCGTGAACCCGAACAGTCTCGTGGTGATAGTATCGGGCCATGTTGACGACGCCTTTGCCAGTCGCCTCGCGTAACAGTTCGCCTTCCTCATCGCGTTCCGTATATTGCCACGAATCCTTGATAACAAGTAGTGACTGGGGTTGTCCTTCGCGGTGGGCTTTCCAGCAAGTCGTCGCCCGGCCAGCTATGCAAGGTGCGCGTTTCATCACCCGATCAATGATGAGGCGTTCTGTTGAGCCGTCCCGCTCGATCTCGATAAATCGTTCGTTGTTTGCCGTCATGATTGTCGGATCGAACCCAAGCTCCTCCTCGTTCATCCAGAGAAAGCCGAGGACCGTGGACACAAACTGCAGTCCATCTTTGTTGATGTCGAACTGTTCGGATGCGACCCCCCCCAGCCGGTCAAACTCCCATATCCTCATGAGAGATCCGCAAATAGTGAAGCCTAAAACGAACCGACGGGTGTCTTGAGCAGCGAGAACCTCTCTCGCGTACCTCCCAAGATCAAGCCATGCCTTGGACGCTGTGTCGGCCAATGGATTGCTTTTCAGCTCGCCGGGGACGAGGACCCGCGACCAGTGGCATTGAGAATCCTTGTCGGCCTTGGTGTCGTTCACGAAGCCGACGTCCAATTTGCGTTCCCCTGTGGAACCGCGGATTGGCTTGTTGGGTTGTGCCAATGGTCTCCGTCGACATGCCGGGTTTGACCCGTGGTGTTCTGCAAAGGCCGCCAGCTTCTCGCACAAGCCCGCAAACCAGCTCAAGACGTCGTCCTGGTTTGCGTCTTTTGGCCATCCGCTCCAGCCTTCATGGAAGAGCGGATTGCTGCCTCCCTTGCATTCCTTGAAGACGGCCTCGGCGGCTGTCTCAAGACCGGCCACACGTCCGAAATATGTCTCGCAGAAGCGAGGAAGCCCGACGTAGAGAGGACCAAGCTCCAACTTAAGGACTCTGTCCACATCTTTGCGGCCTTCGGAGGAGTTCGCGAAGCTGCTCGTGTTGTGCAGCCAAGGGGTTTGGTGGAGGGATGATGCTGTCGGTCGGGGCGGCGGAGTGGATTCGGTGACGGCGTGGTAGACTTCATTCCAGATAACTGCGTCGTCCGGGTCATCGGCGATGGCTGCTTTTAGGAGAGGTTTGACGCGGACGAGATCGAAGCCGTCGGAGCTGACAGCCGAGTTAAGTTTGAGGAGATCGTTACGAAGGGTCCCATGGCCGGCCTTTGATCGTAGGAAGCGAACCGCGGAGAGGTTTCGTAAAGCGAAGAGCAGGTCGAGAACAAGATTCTGGAGATCTGCACGATGATTAGAGGGGCACACTGGGCCGAAGCTGTGGTGTCGTTCTTACCTTCTTGGCCGAGCCGATCTAGCGAGTCCGGAGTGCAGGGGACGCTCGCGTCTTCGCAGATCGGACCGAATGAAGCGCGGAAGGCATCAAGGCCTTTGCCAATGGGGTTCTCCTTGATGATCTGCGACCGCGCTTGGTCTGCCATGGTCGACGGAATGCGATGGTGAGAAGGACGGGGAAGGCCGAGGGAGGTCGCGCGACACGACATTTTGGGCGGTGGGGAATTTGCCGCCCAGCCACCGACGCACCCGATTCTCAGCCCCTGCACCGTTAGTCAGCAGCTTCATGGTACAGAAGTGGGCCCCCGACCAACCAATCAACATGCGCTATTCACCAGGGACGTCGAGAAGAGCAACGAGAACGCGAAGAGTGATGACTGCACATGCGGGAGTTTGGTATCTGATGTCAACGAGGGAGTGGGTTGTGGTCGAGAAGATAATGGGCGTTCGTGGTTGCGTGGGTGGACGGAGACGCGACGCAGGCAGGCGCGCTGCTATCCAATGGATCCGGCTCGGCGGAAAAAGTCCGGCTGGAGATCCTCAACGTCCAGCAGCAATATCGCCGCATAGAATCGCCCAGACACTGCGAGAATTCGGATAATGTTGATGGAAAACTGCTGCTCGGGGAGCTTTGTGAATGTGGGAGTACGGCCCCGTGAAGGTCCAGGTTCGCAAGCGTCAATGGCTCCAGGAATTGGTCATGGCACGCTTTTCTACTGCCACTCCCAGTTACCAACCACGACGGAAGGGAGGCCGCCTCAAGAGTTACGCGAGGACAGAATGCAGGCTGAGGGCGCAGGGACAGCGTCGTCCGGCTGCCTCTGAGAATCCCGGGTCCTCGCCTCTCCGGCGTTCCCTGTACCGCAGACGGCTGGTGCTTCAGGGGCTTCTCGGTCCAATCCAAGTCTGTGCCATGTCCGGCTGACGCCTCTGCCTAGGAGACGACGAACGGAGGTATGAACTTGATTCAGCTAGACATGTTGCGCAAGACACATTGGGCTGATTTCTGTCAACTATGGGCTGCCTCCACTTGGAACGTCGAGCCCAGACAGCCTTTGCTGGAAGGGCTGTGCTTGTCACCGCTTTGTCTGGCTCCCTGGGTCTTTCCCCATCTCGGCAGGCGTGCCAAGGTTCCACATGGCGCCCATATGTGGTCTTGTCTATGCAGCTTCACAAAGCAGACCCGCGCAGTCTTGCATCGTCAAGGCAGACTCGGCGGAAGCGGATGGAGGGAGTCATGGCAACGGCGAATTACAGGAGCGGAACGATGTGAAAAGGTGACGACAGCCACACTAGCGGCTAGAAACGTGCATGAGGGCTGTCTCCTGTTAGGTTACTTGCAAGGCAGATGAGCTGATTGCCACCTCCTGAGGTTGCATCAGGGGAGACCCTCGAGGTCTTCACTGCCGGTCGTCGTTCCCTCAGGGCGGAGTTCATGCATCTCGGCGCAGTCACAGTCAGTTGCTTCATGTGATGGATATTCAGCCGTGCCTTTACGCCATCCGATTGGCCGCTTCTCCTCTCCTGCCCTCACACTTACCCCCTTCCTGCACCCCTGACCCTTCGTCCCTCCGCCCAGTCTCGCCTTCACCGAAGTCTGCTGCTTTTCATGCGTTAGCTAGAATGTCCGAAACGCGTGGTCCCTGTCCTTCCGCTGAGGAGTGAACGAATCCGCACATCCACGGTGGCGACCTGCCTGGGATAGACAGCACTCTGCCTTGTCGTCGCGCCCCAACTGTCCATGGAGGATGAATCAGGAGATCGTCTGCCTCGAGAAGGCAATGCCGATTCGCAAAGTCCTCTCGATGAGGAAACTACTGTGCAGGAAATAGGCACACCCAGCCGACCTCGTGTGACCAATTATCGGCGTCCGGGCGCACACTCGCGCCACCTGTTCCTTCGGCGTCACACATCCCAAGGGTAGGTAGGCCAGGATGCATAGGCCCCGTGAGCAAGGTGATGTGGAAGGAGAGCATTCCCCGAGACAATAGCACGCGAGCGATAGAGGCTATAGGATAGAAGCATAAAGCCTTCGCTACTGTAATCAACATCATACACGGTCGGGATAAACCGGAGCTGCTCCTTAACATCACCATGGGCGCCGAGCATATCCATAAGAACAACCTCACTCATCGCGATGGCAAGCCGGCTTACGTCCTCGCGGAGATGGTTAATCATCCTTCTAGAGATAGGAGCCTCTCCAACTTTCGGCGAGTAATGTTCGCGGATGTTGGAGAGGCGAGAAGAGATAAAGGAGAGCATGTTTAACTTTGCCGCTATTTCCTTATACATGGCACAGTGGAACGGAAGTCCGGCCGTGCTAATTAATCTTAGCTATGATGGTTCTTCAACTGTAGCCAAGTATTAAATTCGGTTATCCTTTTCACTTCGTATTATGGGAAACGGCTCGCTATGAAGAAAGCGCCGATTATGTTAACCCACTTTAAGTAATAGAAACTAACTCGAGCTTTGCGATATTGCAAGGATGAATTGCTAGCAAGCTCCAAATAGGCATAAGATATCCAACCGCTCCAAGAGAGCTTACAGAGGAGGCGGCAATTCTATAGAGAGCGGCGAAGCACGCGACGGCAACTGTCGTATAAACATTTCCACGTAAGTGTATAAGGCGTGATGCGAGCCCACCTGGTCTCGAACCTAAGTAATACGTAATGCTTATTCTACACAAGATAATTTTGAAAACTTATAATACAAATGTCACGATCGGGCCTCCGGGGTCAACCGTCGGGCCGGGCTTCGGGGTTGCTGTTCTGCGAAGTAGGTAAAGCTCAAGCAATATCACAACTGGTCGAATGTCGTTCTCTCTCTGGGGTTGTCGTGTCTCTGGGAAGAGATACCAGTCTCGGCAATTGAGTGACTAGTCCAAGTGCGGGTGAGAATGGTACTTAGATTGATCGCTGAAGTGCAAAGGTAATGACTGTCTGTCTAGGAAATCCTCCTGGCTATATGCGCCTTTGTCCTTCATCGTATGCTTGTAGCGCCGACGTCGTGTCGTCGGGTCGCCGACAGCCTTCTGTCGCAAGGCCGACACATGAGTGTTGGCCTCCCTGCCTGATGACTAAGGTCCTTGCTTACATAATTGTCCCGTGACCGTAGTTTGACGCTCCGCCCGTCCCAGTGCCGAGGCCTTTCTATATTTCATGCCATATATTTCATCGCCCTGGGCCTCCTCCTCGTCCTGGGGCAAAGAGTGTCCGGCAGCAACCTCCCTCGAGATCTCTCAATTTAGGACTTTCTTTCTTTTTCACCGCGCTAGTACGATAACCACCACCGCCATGGGCAGCTCTTCTTCGCCCATGTCCGCCGACGAGGACATTCGCAACGTCCCCGCGGAAGGCGTCTCATACTTCACACCCGCCCAGATCCCCCCGGCCGGCACCGGCCTGGGCTCCAAGAGGCCAGACAGAGACGCCATCCCCAAGCTCTTCACGCCCCTCACCCTCCGCGGCACAACCTTCCCCAACCGCGTCTGGCTCTCCCCGCTGAGCCAGTACTCGGCCGACGACGGCCACGCCACAGACTGGCACCTCACGCACCTTGGCGGCATCCTCCAGCGCGACCCCGGGCTCACCTTCGTCGAGGCCACGGGTGTCCAGGCCCGCGGCCGCATCACCCCGCAGGATATGGGCCTGTGGAAGGACAGCCAGATCGCGCCCCTCGCCCGCATCACCGAGTTCGCGCACTCCCAGGGCCAGAAGATCGCCATCCAGCTCGCCCACGCCGGCCGCAAGGCCAGCACCGTGGCCCCCTGGCTGAGCATGAACGCCGCCGCCCCCGTCAGCGACGGCGGCTGGCCCGACGACGTCGTCGGCCCCTCGGCGATCCCCTGACCATCATTCCCGGCCGGGAAGCGCTCACTTTTCGCGCACTCCTGGTGGGCAGGGGGCGCGGGCGCACGGGCCATTGAGCTCATTCCTGTACCCCAGGTTGAGTTCATCCCGGCCAGCAAAAGGTCAGCTAACCCACGACCCCCCCGCACGCGACAGGAGAAGTACAGTAGTAGCCCCAAGAACAACAGGCACAGACAGCAGGTACAATGAACCGCAGCAGCAGCCTGTCCATCATTCAGCCCGGTAGTGACCGTCACTACCAGGGGCAAGTTGGGGTAAGCCCATAGTCAAGGCTGAGTCAGCGGGCTGGGGGTTAGCTCGAGTGACGACCACTACCATGACAGTCATTACCAGGGGAAACAGGGGGTGCGCGCCCCCTGCCTCAAACCCCGGGACCTGGGGTAAGGACTAGGGGTTAAAGGGGGCTGCGCGAGAGGGAGTAATTGAGGGGAGAGAGTGAGAGAGGGAAGTAGGCGATACGTATTTCCTGGTTTGCAAAATACGCTAAACTGGTTGAGCTACAATACATTCGGCCGTGGCAATGACGACTATAAGCACCAGCTTATCGGCTATGGCAGTGCGCTACGAGTCTGACGGCGGCGTTACTGGGGGCCAGGTCGGTCTGCTAAGCTGGTCTGCGAGCACCGGCGGCGGCGGCGGGAGTAGCGGTGGTCCGGAGCACCGGGTCCTGATCTGCATGTCGTGTAGGGTCGGGATTCGGCCAGGCGACGGCGTACAGCTGCACTTCTGGCGGATCCACCGCCTAAAGGGCGAGGTGATGCGACAGATCCTCGATTACAGCTACACGGCCGAGCCGATCGCCAACCCACAGGCCGTCCCGGTACCCACCGACGGTTCGCCTTACGTGGAGCAGCTACCAATCATCGACGGCCTCAGCTGCTCGGACTGCCGCTTCCTTACGACGAGCCGGAAGCTGATCAGGGTCCACCGCTCGCAGTCAGGACACGACAGTACCTGGAAGGAGGTACGACTTCAGATCTTATCGCGAGGAAGCCGCGCTCGGTACTGGGTAGTCGAGCAAGTACAGGGTAGCATAGGACCTGACGGGACGACTAGCCTTAGGTCCACCGCCTCCGGCTCCCCTCAACGTCTGCTAGCAGACCGTCTTACGAGATACGAAGAAAGCCTGGCGGCCGAGCTAGAGGAGACGCGGCGGATAGTTGACAGCCGGCAAGGGCCTGACTTCGAGTCGACCTGGGTTCGCGAGATGGGCTGGGCGAGACACCTCGCCGGGAGCGACATGGGCGTGCACTTCCGGACGAGCTTGAGCGCCCTATCTGCTGCAGCGCGCGCCAAACTCCGGGGCGATGCAGAAATTATTGAACAGGACCGCCTCCTCCGGCTCGGGGCGAGCTTCGAACGGCTTATCGCGAAGGCTCTCGAGCGGACAGCGCAAGTGCCGAACGAGGTGCTCCGCTACCTAGCCAACTATCCGCTCGATAATAGGTGCGAAACGATCCCTGAAATGGCTGAAAAGGACGCTGCGCCAAGGCAGATTGGGGGGCATGCCTGTTGGCAGATCCGGCTTTGCCCCTGCTCTTGCATGAGCTGAATGAGTGCTCCCAACCCTACTTCCTCGAGAGCCTGATGCTCATCTCTTTTCTTTGCACAAGGCTTCCTGCCTTTCATTCATCAGTCGATTTTGTATTTGGTGAACTTGGGTCAGAATAGATCAAGCAAGTCGTATCTGGCGGCGCTAAACGATTGGTTGCAAGCTGTCGCGTCTGGTGATGACCGAGGCCGACCTGGCCGCAGTTCGGCGCCTGGATGAGCTTGGTGGAAAGGGTGGTCACCAGTGTGCGCCACAATGGCAAGAAGAACTCAGCTGAAAACCAGGGATGCATAGATTTATCTGGGTGCCATCGCTGCAGGGGTCCAGGAACGGCGATGATCGGCGGGGTTCAATGCAACTGGTTCTGTGTGGTCCCTTGCATGAAGTTTACGCACGCGGGTCAATACCGCCTCGAATCTGCCAGCGCATTCATCCCCAGTCGTCGCCTAAGATCGGGCAAAGGGCCGAAGCCACACGGCGCCGGCGGCTAATCTCTCGTTCCAGTCCCGCTGATAACACAGTAGCCTGCTTGCCCGTCCTGCATCTGCCATCTCAAGTCGTCGAGGGACCCTTGGCAATGCGGGAGGGAACGGCTGAGAAAGATGTCAAGATTTCTCGTGCCCATGAATCTTGAACGGACAATCCAAAGTGCATGACATCCGCCAGCTCTCAATTTCCAACCCACTTCATGCGATTTCCACACTCGCACCGAAGCTCAGAAGACGCGGGCTACGATGGCAGAGCGCTTCTAACCGGCGGATATCGCGGCAATACAGCAATCCTTCAGTTCGAAGCTTGTCGAGCGACCGAAGACTCCATCGGCGCTAGAGCCACCCCTCCAGTTTGTCTCAGTTCATCACAAAGCTTGGGCGAATCTCCGCTAAACGCCGCTCGCGATGTCAACATCATCCGAAGAGCTTACCCCTTACCTAGGGCAAGTCGTCCCCTTCTCAGTAAATGCTGGCCTTCTCGCGCTCAGCTATATCGTCAGTCTCATCGGAGCCGGATCAACACTTGAGTTGATCAACCGGCGGACGTCTCGAAGAGGGCTTTACAACCAGTCAGTCTCTCCGTGCGCAAGCTGCTATGGGATACTTCCGCTAATCCAGGCCAGCATGCTTCTATGTGGCGCAGCCATCTCGATGGGAGGGATTGCGATCTGGTCCATGGTGCGCTGGGCTGTCTTCCGTCCTGAAGCTCGTTCATAAGTACTGACGTGTCCTCAGCATTTCGTAGGTAACAGAGCAGTCACTCTCCTCAATGGAGAGCCAGAGCTGCAAATAGCCTACTCCGGTCCCTATCACGGCCCTCTCCTTCTTCGTGCCCATCGTCGTCCTCCTCGTCGCATTCCTCGCCGTGTCGACGACGAACAAGGTATACTGGTGGCGCATCGCCTTGTCGGGAT
>NW_025763566.1:0-74072 GCF_020744255.1 Microdochium trichocladiopsis
GCTGCCATGAGTCGCAGTGCCGTAGCGTCGCAACTTCCGGCCCTCTCCCGGGCTGCCCTCCGGTGATATGCACCAGCATCATCGCGAGCTCCTTGAACTGTCGTAGCTGCCGTAGCCATCGCCGTACCGCGCCCTTCTTAAACCGAGCTCGGGCGGCGTCCCATAGCTTCGACTCTCCAAGCCTGAATACCTTCTTGCATCCCGGCTCTAAAAAGCTGTTCTTCGGGTTCGTAACGAACGACTGGCCGGCTCCTGCGCGTACCATGCTGTCCTGAATCCGTCCTAGCTCGAGCCCCTTGCCGATCGTCGCCCACGACCCGAACATCAGCTCGTCCAGTAGCTTCTCTGCGTCGTTGATTGTGCTCCGTACCGTCTGTCTGAAGTCGTCGATCCTGATCCGCTCTCCGCAGTGATATAGTGCCGTGCCGTCATCCTCCCACCGCATCGTCGCCGTCCCCGTCCGTAAGTTGCGGTGGCCCTTACCGTACGCCATCCAACCGATCACCGTGCTTATTACCGTATTGGTCCCTAAACACATCCATTTGGGGTGCTCCTCCTCCCGGAATTTCTTCGCGCCCGCCGCGTCAACTTCGTACAAGTCCCTCCCGTACTCCTCGAACGCGGCCTCCAAAAAAAACAGCCTGGCCCACCAAAGCAGCCCTGCCAGCATGCCCGTGTATAAGTGCGCCTCCATATATCCTTGCGGCTTCTTCATAATCCCTAGCGCGGCGCAAAACGCTAGTAGTGGGCTCTCGTACACTCTACCTCCGACGTATTGCTTGATCGAAGCCATGATGAATGAAAACACGGCCCGGTCTAGCCGGCTCCACTCTCTCGTGCTGTCTCCGCCCTCTTCTTCCTCCATCTCCTCCTCCTCCTCCTTATCGTCGTCCTCGCTGCCCTCGCTACTGAAAAAGCCGCTGTCCTGCGTCGTATCCACGTCTTCGCGCTCTTCGTGCTCGGTCTCGTATACCATATCGCATAGTAAGCCCCACTGCTTATCGTTGAACCGGATGGCTAGCTGCTCTTCTGCTGCCTCTCGTCCGAGCTGGTGGGCCCGTAAGCAGTATCCCAAGTAGCGATGCCCGATCGACTTGTACTTCGTCATCGACGCCTCGTTTTCCTTCCGCCCAAACGGCACGCCGCTCTGTTGAGTTGCCGATATCGATGCCAAACACTGCAGCGTATCTGTCGGCACCACATCCAGTCTCCAGCAGCACCGGTCTACCTCGCGGTCGAAGCTCTCTGCTAGCCGTGTTAGCAGTAGTGACTGGCGCATGCCTGCCTCGTCCACGGCTCTCCTGCCGTACTGCTGTTCTTTCCGGGCCCTCACCCACTGGGCTGCGTCGCTTATGTCCATCAAGTCTCGCCCAGCGAAGTGCCTGACCCAGCCTAGCCTCTTGACCCACGATGAGTCACTGTTTATCCCCTCCTTTAAGTCGCCCTGTCGAAGCCATGCCTCGTTCTCCTTCTCCTCCTCTGCGTCGTCCTCTATAGCCATTTGGTCCATCATGGAGATTAATGGTGTCGCTTCGGGATCGGACAAAACCTCGTCACTGTCGTGCCCAGTACGGACGATCCAATAACGCGCCCACCGTCCCTTACACCACGACTGGACCTTTACGGCGCTCCAGCCTGCCTCGTCGCTACTGTGACTTGCAGTACGTTGGTGTCGAACAATGTTGTCTCTCGTGGTCGTGATATATCGACATACTGCACAGCTGAAACCGTTCACGACGGGAAGCAATTGAACTGGCTTGCCGCCATCGGCCGGCAGTCTGCACGTCTGCGGATCTTGGAGTTCGATGTCGCTAAAGCTGTAAATAATGTCCTGTAGTAGCTTGCCCCGAATCTGGTGTTGGTAACGGAAGTGCGCCTCGATGCCAGCGCCGGGCTTAACACCAGCTGGACATAATCGACATAGCAGTACCTGCGTATCCACGTCAATTGTCACCACGTCGTCGCGCTCGTACAGTTGTTTGGCCATGTTTGACGTTCTTGAAGTTGTTGGTTCTTGAAGTTGTTCATTACTCGATTATCTACAGCTCTGACTATCTACAGTTCTAATCATCTATATACTATGTTGTCGCGTCGCGCCCCTGATCAAGCCCATCATTTCCTTTTTGGCTTCTCGTGTCGCGTCTTCCCTGCGAAACTGAGCTGTCGCTTCAGCTGGACATCTCATGGGGCTGCTAACCCTGTGAATTGACCTGGGGTTGATTCGGGTTGGGGTAGTGCCGGTGGGTCTGGGGTTATTTTGGGCCAATCAACGACCCGGCCCTAGTCAGCTCGACAGTGGTCAAATGCACGGACCCGCTGCACCAGTTTGTGTGGGCAAGTGGCCCCGTCTTTAATACAAACGTCTGCGAATAGTGCCTAGGCCACAGGATCAGGCCAAGGACAAGGGCGGATCAGGTGGCAGTGCCGTCACAGGTCTCTTATGTAAGCATGTGCAAGGATCACGATAAGGATAAGGCACGGAGGATACCGGTCATGCATCACCTGCATGACCGTCACGAATGCCAAGACTGATGGTCACGAACAAACCACCATGACCGTCAGACGAGCACGGCATGACCACGATGAAGGACAAAGGATATATAGATGCGGAGGATCTCCTAGATACACAGTCACTACCTTTGTACTTCAGCGATCAATCTAAGTATCAGTTTCACCCACACTTGAACTAGTCAATTGCCGAGACTGGTATCTCTTCCAAGAGACACGAACGACAACCCAGAGAGAGAACGACAGCAGAGTGTTAGTTGATCTTGCGCAGGCTTTACCTATCTGCAGAACAGCAACCCCAGCGCCCTGCCAGACGGTTGACCCCGGAGGCAGGATCGTGACATTTTGATCGCTCTTGTTCAGGTACGTACACCCTGAGCAATATCAACTAACAACAGGTACCACAGTTGCACAACAATGAACAACTTGCCACCACACCTTCTCACTTCAATCGGAAACCTTCTCGAAGACCTCTCACGACAAGTGCACCTCCTTGCAGAACACCTCGATCAGGTTCCCTCGGACACCCCACGCACTCAGAGCGTGACTATCGACTACACCGAGCTACAAAGGGAACGATCGAACTCGTGGATCAAGGACCCAACGTCAGCCGTACTCCCCAAGGCACCACCCATCTGCACCAAACACCTGTGTGGGAAGTACGCCATCTACGTCGGACGTTGCGCGGACCACCAGTGGAACACCCACAGAAGCATCTGCGACACTTGTCACCAACCCGCGTACCAAGGACACAACTCGGAGTGCCCAGGACGCGAATTCACCAAAACCTCACCGGAAGGACTTGCGGAAGCACTCTCCCAACTCACAATTAAGAAGGAGACACCGCAGTAATGGCGTCACAACGAAACCCCGGATCACCAGCACCACCCTACGCTCCAGCGCCGAACCTAGCGCAGGAACTCGGAACTGCCATGGAGACCCCGGACAGCGACGACGACGATGAGGAAGTTCAAAGACTTCGAGACACAGTCGGACAAAACCAGAATCAGATCGAGGAACTCAGACAAATGATTATGTCACTCCAAGGCACCGTGAATGGCAACGCGGCCATCCTTGCCAGAGAACAGGCCGAAAATCAAGCACTTCGGGAGCAACTCCACACGATGCAGACCGCAGCCAACATCATTCAAGCACCAATAGGCGGACGCATCAGATACCCGGCGCCAGGAAAGTTTGACGGCACCCCCGGAAGACTCAAAGGACACATCACCCAAGTCAAGGCCTACCAACGACAGTATATCAACGAGTTCCCAGACGAGATATCCAGGATTCTACACGCGGCAGCATACCTTGACGGCAGAGCCTTAGCCTGGTTCGAACCCTTCATGGCCCGCATCATGAACAATCCCAATCTGGAAGAACACGACATAGAGACACAGGAGATATTCGACAGCTTCGACGGATATGTCAGCGCACTCGAAACCCTGTTCCAAGACCCCGATGAGAAGCGAAAAGCACAGAAGAGTCTAAGGGAACTGAGACAGACACACTCAGCGTCCGCTTACACTGCCGATTTCAAAAGCATCATCACCAAGCTCAGCCTCACTGAGGAATCCAAGATCGAGATTTACTACGATGGACTCAAGAGCGGCGTCAAGGACGTCATTGCCGCCAGAGAACACGTACCCCGAGATTTTGGACGATATTGCGAGATGGCGATCAGGATCGACAGCCGACTCCACGAGCGAGAAACGGAACGAAGGCCGGCCAGGAGCGCCAACACCACCCGTTTCCAGTCGCACCCAAGGCAACCCGTGCGTCCACAGTTTAGGAAAACTACGACGACGACAGCCACAGGTCATCACGCAGGACCTATGGACCTTAGCAAGGCCAAGAGAGATACGCGCAGCAAGGCTTGCTACAACTGTGGAAAAGAAGGACACTTCGCACCCAAGTGCCCAGAGCCAAAGAAGGCATTTACACCGGTACCAACACGACAGATCAAGGCTAGCTATGCCGAGGGGATGGCCACCGTCGCGGAAGACACGGCATTCGCCTCAGACGGAGTTGAAGTTCCAGACGCGCAAGGAACACCCGTCCACCCACTTGCGACGTACGAATACCGCGAGCTGGAAGAAGCCACTGAGGAAAGGGACTCGAGCACCCCAAGTAACAGTGCACCAGGGGCAGGTACCCGAACGTACCGCCTGGCATACTCGACGATCGACGACACCAACTCGCCGACGGATGACGAGGCGCTGGACGATTGGCCAGAAGATAGTGACGACTATGAAGGCACCCAGCAGGAACAATCTGACGAGGAACAAGAATACACCTCGGGAGCAGAAATACAGGATGAGGGGGATAACTACCGCGACACCCCAGCTCTCATCAATAGCAACGAAGAAGGAGAGGTCCACGACTCCGAGGGCGAGGAGTATCGCGCCGAAGAATCACAGATCCCTCTTCTCTGCTTCAAAGCCACCAAAGAACCTAGAACGAAGTTCCGACAATGGTTCACAAAGCAGCTACAGTACGCGCCGGAGCGCAACCCAAAGGACCACCGATGGATGGACTACGGGGACATCAATCACCCCCAGATACTGTGGATCCACTGCTATCATGATCAGTGCCTCGACCACATCGGGCCGAAGGCCAGGCATCAACTGTTCCCCGAGAGGACAGCGGGACTACCTATCCCAAACCCATTACTCGCCGGAGCCATGAACGACTGGGCCGTCAGGAGAATGGGGAACCACATCTACGAGCTAGAGTCCAACCCGAAGACACCTCTCAGCTGCGTTTTCGGAGAAGTCAGGGCCATCGACTGCTGGAACCCAGTGTGTCAGGTCCATTCCTACCGAAAGATCGTCCGATACCAGCAGAAGGAAGCCTTACGAAAGACTCAAGAGGACATGAACAAGCTCACCGTGCCCGACATCGTCGAAAGCATCCAGCGACTCAAGGAATACGCGTCAGGAGACAACGAAGCTCTGAGGCGCCACCTTGACAAGCAATGCATGACCCTCAACGAGGAGATGGCCTTCTTCGCAGAAAACGCCATCGTCCCAGCCCTGACCATTCAGGAATATGATGGAGTCAGCAGGATGATTCGCGAAGCAACGGAGCGCGACTACGCGCCCAACGAAGGACGGAAGGACCTTTGGGCGGACATCGAAACAGTATGGCAGGAGGGACTGCTTGACAAGGGCCTGTACAACGCCCTGTCAGCAGCAAAACGCAAGGCGGAAAAAGGACCGCGGCCCTCGCAGGAGGCTCGGGCGCGCCGGAACTAAGAATCGCCTCCTCTACCATTTCCGTACCCACGTACGGACGACCAACCGTCGTCCCAGTACTCATCGAAGGAGTAACCTGCAAAGCACTCATCGACAGCGGCAGCCAAGGGACCTACATCAGCCCGAGCCTAGTCAATAAGCTCAGAATCCCGTGGAGAGCCAAGGAAGAACCATACAGGATTCGCAACTTCGAAGGGGGGCCACTGGGGTACGACGACGGATGGATCAAGCGAGAAACCCAACCACTTCGGGTCCAATTCTCGAACCACAGCGAAGACATCAGTTTCGATATCTCTGAGATAGGAGGAGACGACCTCATACTTGGCAGCGGATGGCTGGCCAAAAGCAACCCACGGATAGACTGGGGTGCACGACAACTGTCATGGGATGACGGGATCAAAGGCATGATTATGCAGATCGCCTCAGCCCATATCGAAGAACTCAACAGTATGCTCAGCGAAGTACCGGCAGAATACCACGACTACGCAGACCTGTTCGACAAAGACAACGACCGCGGACTCCCCCCGCACTCCAAATGGGACCACGAAATACCCTTGAAACCTGGCACGGAGCCACAGTTCAAGGCCATCTACAAACTCAGCCCGGACGAACGAGTAACACTCAAGGAGTACCTCGCACGAATGCTCAAGAAAGGATGGATCCGAGAATCCACTTCGTCCGCCGGCTACCCAATTCTCTTTGTACCCAAGAAAAACGGAAAGAAACGACTCTGCGTTGACTACCGACAGCTCAACGAGATCACGCATAAAAACAGATATCCATTACCATTAATATCGGTCCTCAGGGATCAATTGTACGGCGCAAACTGGTTCACGGCACTCGACATGCCGGACGCCTACAACTTCATCAGGATCAAGGTTGGAGACGAATGGAAGACGGCGTTCCGTACGCCAGAAGGACACTTCGAGTACCTCGTCATGCCCTTCGGGCTCACCAACGCGCCCGCAAGTTTCCAGACCATGATGGACCAGATTCTCAAGGAATTCATCGGCGACTTCGTCGTAGTCTACCTTGACGATATCCTGATCTATTCGAAAACTCGGGAGGAACACTACGAACACGTACGCAAGGTACTGGACAAGTTCCGGGAGCACAACCTACTCATCAATCCCGAGAAGAGCGAATTCCACAAGCAGAAAATCGACTTCGTTGGCTACACAATCACACCCAACCAAGTACACATGCAGACAAGCAAGACGGACGCACTACGCAACTGGCCAGTGCCGACCACCGTCACAGGAATACGAAGTTTCCTAGGGTTCACGAACTACTATCGAGTATTCGTCAAAGGATACGGAGAAATCGCAAAGCCCTTGAACGACCTTACGAAGAAAAACGAACCCTTCGTATGGGGCGAAAAACAGCAAGAAGCGTTCCAAGGACTCATCAACATCATCCTAAGCCACCCAATCCTCCGCATCCCAGACCCCGAAGCACCCTTCGAACTAGAAACCGACGCATCGAAGTATGCGATGGGCGCGCAACTAGGACAACGAGACGAGGATGGAAGGATTCACCCCGTCGCGTTCATATCCAAAACCTTCACAGGACCAGAGAAGAACTACACCACGTTCGAACAAGAACTCATGGCAATAGTTTGGGCCTGCAGAGAATGGAGCGATTACATCAGGGGATCGCCCCATCAGATCATCGTTCACTCCGATCACAAGAACTTGACGTACTTCACCAAGGGAAATAACCTCAACGGAAGATTACTAAGGTGGTACGCAGACCTCTTACCATACGACCTAGTAATTAAGTACCGCAAGGGAACGGAGAACAACAGAGCCGACGCTCTCAGTCGATACCCAGAACACGAGCAGAAGACGGAGAACTTCCCGCTCTTACGGCAAGCAGAAGACGGCACCCTCCGGATCGCCGCCATCACTATCGACACATGGAACATCGAGCTACAGCAGAAGATTGTCGACGAAACCCTCAGATACTCCTCGGAGATCGTAAAGGAACATGGCAACGACTCTCGCTACAACCTCGATAGGATCGACAGAGGTGTCGTTAAATACCGAGGACTCAGGTGGATACCCGAGACGCTGCAACAGGAACTGGTCAAAGAAATCCACGAGCACCCGCTCCATGGACATCAAGGCATCTTCAAGACCCAGCAACGGGTCAAGAAGCAGTTCGACTTTGAGAAACTCAAGGCAGTGGTCACAGGGGTAATCCTCAAATGCGACCTCTGCGCAAGAAGCAAGGCCTCACGACGGAAGCCCTACGGCGAACTCCAGAGTATCGCACCACCTGATAGAGCCTGGAAGGTCATCTCGATGGACTTCATCACGAAGCTCCCACCTTCCCAGGACCCAGCAACGATGATCGCATACGACAGCATCCTAGTAGTCACTGACCGACTCACCAAGTATGCGCTGTTCATCCCGTTCCTTGAAACATACACAGCCAAGCAAACGGCGTGGATCTTCAAGAAGGAAGTTATCAGCAACTTCGGGATACCCGAGAAACTCATCACGGACAGAGATAAGCTCTTCACCTCCCACTTCTGGAAGGACTTGATGAGCCAGATCGGCATCCAGCACAGTATGTCTACGGCCTTCCACCCGCAGACAGACGGACAAACCGAGCGTATGAACCAGAACGTGGAACAATACCTCAGGTGCTACATTAAAGAAGATCAGACCGACTGGATCGAGCACCTCCCCACGGCTCAATACGCATACAACACCTCGACAAACGAAGATCTGGGAGTTAGCCCATTCTTCGCGAACAAAGGCTTTGATCCTAAGGAACCTACCGCACTACGCGATACGATGGTTCCCGAGGCCTTCATCGAGGCCCAGAAGCTTGTACACCTTCAAAAAGAACTGAAAGACTTGGTCATTCAGCGCCAACGGAAGCACAAGCAACTCTACGACAAGAAAAGGTCGAAGGGACCGACCTATAAGGAAGGGGACAAAGTCTATTTGCTACGCAAAAACATCAAAACGAAACGACCAAACAGCAAACTAGATTTCAAGAAACTTGGACCATTCCTCATCAAGAAAGTTTTGGGACCGCTTAATTGCGAACTCTCACTACCAAAGGGAATGAAAATCCACCCAATTTTCCACACCTCTCTCCTCGAACCAGCACACGCCGATACACCGCTCCAGAAGAACGTGGAAGTCGAACCGGACCAAGAGTACGAAGTCGAGAAAATCCTAGACGACAAAGTTAGCGACGGAACCCGATGGTACCTCATCAAATGGAAAGGGTACGACGACTCGGAAAACACTTGGGAACCCCGGAAGAACCTTACAAACTGCAAGGAACTCCTCCAGGAATGGGAAGATCGACCACGAAGCTTCCAAGAGCGACCTTGGAACTGGACACGACAGAAACATCAAGGACAAATGGCGGTCAAATCCTCGACCATCCAAAAAGACAAATCAAGGATATTAGACCATGCAGACGAAGGGGGCCAAAAATGGTACCTCGTCGAAAACAACGGCTGGAAAAAGCAGGAAGAACTCGCCCGAGCACAAGTCACCCAGTACTGGACTTGGCTGGCGGACGACCTGCGACAATGGGACGAAGCGATGGGAATGCCCACCCTTCAAAACGAACCAAACAACCAGCACCCGGCGTCCGAAGTCAAGAAGATACTCGACTATCGGGATAAAGGACACACGGAATACCGCGTGGAATGGGAACCGGAAACACACCAGGAAAATAGCTGGGAACCAGAAAACAGACTCACCCTCTGTAAGGAACAACTCATCCACTTCTGGCTGAAGACAAACTGGGACCCCCCGTACCGGGCACGAGCGGATCAGGAGCTGAAGGCACTTGGGTATGAATACCCCCGGGGTCCAACGAGGGACCCAGGAAAGAAAAATCCACCACCTGGGCCCCAACGGACTGGGCGTCAAGGATCAAGGAAGATTCATCCAACAACGTTCCATCGTAAGACTCCAGCGCCAGGGAATCGTCCTCGGACAAACGATCCGACCGCTTCTCGAGGAAGCGGCGCTGCTTGCGAAGACGAGAAAGACGAGCCAAGGACTCGGAAATCCGAGACTGAGCCTCGGCGTGAGCAGACAGAAGCTCCGCCTGACGACGAGCTAGCTCCCCTTGAAGGAGGACCAACTCATCCTCTGCCTTCTCCTCGGCGGCGCGAAGCTCCGCCTGTTTAGCGAGATTTTTCTCAAGCTGAAGACCGACAAAGAGGCCGTCGCACTTGATGCCGCGACGAACACACTCCAGACAGCGAGGACGCTTCGCGGCCATACGACAAGTACGACCATGCGAAGTGCACTCGGTGCACGGCATGACGTCGTAAGGAGAAGATGACCCGTGGTCCTGAATGAAGCGAGCCGTACGATGTCGAGAACGCACTGAAGCAGAAGAAGGGGGCAGCGTTGAGGCGTCAGCCGACATGATGGGCCATGAGGAAAGAAGGAAAGGATACCCACCAGCGAAAGCGGCTGAGGACAGCGCTTAAAGGGGAAGGGGGACAATGTGACGACCCGACCAACAGGGGACGGTTGTTTGGGCAAAGAAGAGCACAAACAACTAGGCCACAGGATCAGGCCAAGGACAAGGGCGGATCAGGTGGCAGTGCCGTCACAGGTCTCTTATGTAAGCATGTGCAAGGATCACGATAAGGATAAGGCACGGAGGATACCGGTCATGCATCACCTGCATGACCGTCACGAATGCCAAGACTGATGGTCACGAACAAACCACCATGACCGTCAGACGAGCACGGCATGACCACGATGAAGGACAAAGGATATATAGATGCGGAGGATCTCCTAGATACACAGTCACTACCTTTGTACTTCAGCGATCAATCTAAGTATCAGTTTCACCCACACTTGAACTAGTCACTCAATTGCCGAGACTGGTATCTCTTCCAAGAGACACGAACGACAACCCAGAGAGAGAACGACAGCAGAGTGTTAGTTGTTATTGTACAGGCTTTACCTATCTTGCAGAACAGCAACCCCAGCGCCCTGCCAGACGGTTGACCCCGGAGGCAGGATCGTGACACCTGAGTTTACCTGCTAAATACTTAGTGAGGACAGGTCACGCCGGAGCTGACCGTACGGACTCGTCATCGACAAAAGAGCGGGGCCGTGTACTGTCAGGTAGATCCCGGAAGGATCTCAGCGGTCTAGCATCATCGGACCTCTTAGATGGGGACTGTCGAGCTTCTTATCTACAGAGTACGCGAAATTTCAAATAGGCCGCCGATCCGAAGCGCGGCGTGGGAATGCGAAAGACGTGTTCAGTACGAGAACGAGGCCCTAATGCTCCAGTATTGGGGCTTACTCGGAGGACGAGAACTAGCCGTATACGACACGCAAAGGCGGATTTTCCGGGTCCTCCGTTACAACTATCTCACACTGCAGTACTTGGTGCAGTGGGTAGGCCACGCTATGGACGATGCTGTATAGGTGTCGCAGGCAGAGATGCTCAAATGCACCAGCTGGCCGTCACTACAGACCCAGACATACCCAACTACAGAGCATATAGCTACGAAGGGGTACTAGTACAGGCACCGCAGTCGCTCAGTCATTCTTTTGGAAGGAAAGAACTTCGCCTTCGTATATCTACTAGTATCACTAACACTAGCGCTAGCACTGCTCATGTTAGCCCAGCCGCTAGTCTCAACTCAGATGTCACGATCCGATCTCCGGGGTCAACCGTCTGATCGGGCGCTGGGGGTTTATGTTCTGAATAAGGCAGGTAGCGGCCTCAAGCAATACTGACTCCGTGCTGTCGTGTCTCGTGGTGGTTGTCGTTCGTGTCTCTTGCGAGATATCACACTTGGATCAATTGAGTGACTAGGTCAAGTGGAGGGTAAGAGTGATACTTAGATTGATCGCTGAAGTACAAAGGTAATGACTGTCTACAAGGAAATCCTTCTGGCTCTATATATCCTTTGTCCTTCATCGTGAACTGTGTTGCCGTGCCTTGGAACTGTCAGTTCTACCGGCGCACTGCGCAGTTCCTACTGGGACTGCGCAGTTCCATAGTTCTTGGCACAGTTCCACGGTCTTGGCGTGGTCCCGTCCTGGATGACTCATCATGGTGGCTTAGGTAATGTTTCTTGGACCCGCGTGCATGACCTGCCCTTGTCCCTGGCCCGATCCTGCGACCTGTTGGTCGGGTCGTCACATCAGAGTCATTCACGTCCACAAGGTGTTAGACACAACACGCCAGGCACGTTATACGCTCCACGATGTACTTTGCACAGCGTGATAGTAAACCAGGGCGGAGCGGCACCTAATCCTTGTAGGTACTCCACCGCTGGGACTACACACTATGCACTACACAATATGCTCGGGGCGTCGGTTAGTGCCTGCCACGATATATGCAGTACACTAAGCTCCACACATCGTGGAGCTCATCGCACGAAACCTAGATCACGGCAGATACGCTATGCTAGGCTAGCCCTGGTTCTCGCTATCTAGGAGCCTCTTCGCACTTGATACTACTAAACCGAGGTTGTGGGGCCGGCGTCGCCTACTCTTGCAAGATCTCGAGAGGTCCAGAATCTAGCAGGCACTTATAAGAGCCTATAGTGCTAACTCGAAGATCTGCAGCGACAGCACCTCTAGACTCTTCTCGCTTATCTTAGAGAAGTTTTTACTAGAGAGAGCGCTAAGTCAGTCTGAAGGAAATCCCCGGGGACATGCCGCACTTACACGGCGGCCTCTATCGGTCCCTCTACGTAGACCATAAGGAAGAACACGGACGGTTTTACGAGTCGGCGCCAGCGACGCGCGATACGCTTAGTCTCCAAGACGACCGACCTACTTATCTGGAATGCAGATATGCAGAGATCAATTGCTATACTAGCGTTGTGCCGAGTAGTGCTTATGCCGTTCCGCCTATATAATTTGTCCTTCCTTCTATCAGCCTTAACAATATCCTCAATCGTATCGAAGAGGTCGAGCAAGCGAATGTACGCCATACGGGCCACGATGAAAGAGGGGGGGGGTATGAATGAGACGGTACAGCGAGCGGAGAGCATCTAGAATAGAAGGGTCGGAACTGCGGATATTAGCTGGCAGCATCGTACACTCCACAAGCTGGTTCCATTGTTGCGATACTTCTGTACAGTTAGCCAAAATATGCTAAGCGAAATCTTCTCGTACCAGGCTCGCCGCCAGTTCCTAGCCCTGAGGATCTTCATGATTCGTAGTGGTAGCAGCCATTACAACCGCGCAGGTGTCACAGCTGCTATTCTCTAATCCAGGTTAACGTGTCTGCTGCTTTATATATTTGTGTTTAGGTGCTCTTATATTTGCAGAGAGCCTTGAGATTATTTTCAGCAGCTAAATTCAACTTGGGCTCTGTTTCTCCGCCCATTTCAGTCTTTTTTCGAGCGTTGCGAGGTCCAAATCGACCCGCCTAGCTATTTTCCGAACGTATGCATAGGCTGAAATAAGGGCCGTACAGTAGAGTAGCTACGGGGCGCCCAGGGCAGTAGTCGTCGAAAGAGCTTTAGAGTCAGCATCGAAGCTGCAGAGTATATAGTACGATACTTATCGCTTGCAAATCTCCGTCCCATCTTACACAGCCCCTGATTCTAGAAGTGCCGAGTACATTCTTTACAACGATAACCACTTACAAACTACAGCGAGCTAGCACTTCGTGTACTTGTGCTTTTACGTCTCGAAAGCTCCACACTGAAGGAATTCGAGAGACTAACAACCTGATCGAGGTCTACCGCCAGCGTACTGCTACTTCACAGCAGGCAGTAAAAGAGGCCTGGCAAATGGTCAGCGACTTGGCAAATTCAGTTACCGTATTGACCAGCAAGATAGGGGCTATGGACGACTCGATTAGACAAATGGAAAGGGTCTTACAAGCAGGCCTGCCATATCTAGACGGTCATTCAAAGCGTGGCTGAGATAATTTCCGAGATATATCACGTACACGAAGAGGCTTACATTATCGAAAGAGTCGTTAGGACATTAGAATAGTGAAGCTCTCCGTGAAAATACAAACCTTACATGTTCACCTTTACTATAAACAAATTTTGATTTGCCATTATGTGAATACATCGAGCACTGCTCATAGATTGGCTTGTTGCTGTTGAAGATAAGACTAGTTAATGATTAACAATACTCACAGACGGTCAGCATTACAGTAGTGACCACTAGATGTGTCCGCTTTTCTAGTATCAAAGAACGATTCCGCACGAACCAGTGCCCGGTTTCGCACTGTAGCACGTGCTGTGCATACAACCCCCACAGCAAGTGCCCTCAAAGTGGATTACACCATGACATGCAGCAGTTGGCACAAACGGAGGGCCGTTTCTTCGTGGCCCTGCCGTGGTAACCATCGCGAATCGTCGGAATATCTTCGCCATGCCCGTCGCAGGATGACGGCACAGTATAACGCGATCCACACAACGCAGAACTTCAAAGGCCAGTTTGTGCCTATTGATGCGGGATAATTTTGTCGCGAATGTCTATTCTGCACACACACACAAACAACTCCCACTCTGGCGCACAGCTCGCACAGAGGTTGCGCCATATAGGCGTGAAGCACCAAAATGCAACAAGAGAACGTCTGGTCGGTGATGATGATGGTCAGCTTCACTGTGCGAAGCATGGTGCGCATGCACAGATGGACGGAGTACTTGCCTGTATGCATGCATCAGGTCAAATTTCAGCGCCACCACCGGACCCAAACCTTCACGATTTAAGAGAGGTACTTACGATTGACTTTTCGGCGTTCACGATGTGAAGCCGCCTCCGGAGCTCCGGAGACCCGGAACTGGAGGTTTACCGGGCACCGGCATTTTTATATGGCTTGACAGCAGGTGAAGGGTCCAATCGTTGCGGACGATGCCGACGACTTCGACTGGCACCATATAAAGTGAGTCAGGCATTACCGCGACCGAAACGGTGCGCCTCGCGAACGAAACCATCCCTGATATGACCGGGGTTCAGCCATGAACGCAACCGGCAAGGGATCATGATCGACCAGAGGCTGTCATCAGACATGCTGTAGATCAGCAAGTGGTGGCCTGGAGACATGAGGCTCGATCGTCCTGGTGGGAATGGCCAACTGCGAAGTGTCATCACATATTCTGACCTGGCGGCTTCGTGCAGGATCCCGTTGAGAAATAGATTGTGGGAGAACTTGCTGATGCCATGGTAATCCGAATGGGCCGGATCCAATGGGCAGAAGAGGATGATATCGGCGGCTGGCGAGATCTGCATCAGGGCTGGATTCGTGTCAGCCATAACCCATTGCGTGCCATGAGCATCTGCGGCATTGGTTCCCATCGCTCTCTCGGCGTTCTGCATCTATCTGCGAAATGAATGCTGACTAATGACTCCGGAATAAAAATTTCCCGTTCGTAGCTGAGCATTGTGGCTGGGGGGCTGGGCGGAGGCTCCCACGCAACCGAAATGCGACGAAACGCGACTTCATTTCGGTCTTTCTCCCTCTCCCACCTCGAGAGCATCCCATCCGCCATGGACGATCTACCGCGGTCAAAGATCATCAATAACAATCCTATCGGAAAGGGCCTTGATGCCTTCTATGGTTCGTTCAATTCGGTCTGCGAAGACAGGAAGATCCCATGCACTCCGGACGCGCTAGGTCAACTTGACCAAGATGGTATAGCAATCCAGCTTCGTTACAGTGTGCTCCTCTGATCGACATGCAGAACTCCGGAAACTTATTCGTGCCTTTCTAAGAGCGGTGCAAAACCTTCCCGCTGCTGACCTGCTACCTGCCAGGACGGGTCGCGGCAGCCTTCGAGACGACCTTCTGCGGCTTGAACTCTCGCTCCGCTCCGACGACTTCGACTTCGACCGTATCAAACCTCTCCTCAAGTCAGCTATCGCCGATAATCCAGACGATGCCCACATCTAGGATCAAGTCTACAAGGCCGTCACAAAATCCACCCCACCTCCCCGACCGATCGCCTCTTCCCTCCAACAAACCCCATAGCTGCACAATACCAGCAGCTTCGCGAACTCCTCCGAATACCGCAAGGATATAGACAGATTCCTCAGGGATGAACTCGGCGCTATGTACGTCGGGCTTCCTCGATTCCACGAGACCTTTTTCGGACGGGTGGCAGGTCTCGAAGCAGCGTCCGAGGCCGTCTTCAAGAAGTGCATGGAAGGCAGCGAACCACTCTTCAGTAATAGGTGGAGCGGATGGCCGACAGATGCAAATCAGGACGATGTCTTAAGCTGGTTTGCGGAATTGAACGAGAAACTAGCGACATTTGCAGGAGAGTACAAGTCGACTCCGACACATCGACGAAGGCCACTAGCACAACCCAACAAGCCGATCCAGGGTTCCACGGCAGAACGCAAGTTAGACGTCGGCTTCGTAAACGACCCCAAGGCTGGAAAAGACTCTCGATGTCACTGGTCGCATATCCTCGTACCGGGCGAGCTGAAGAGCAATCCATCGGCCGACAAAGCGGCAAAGGCATAGCTTAATCTTAGGACGTACGCGAGAGAAGTGCTCGCTACTCAAGACACCCGTCGCTTCGTCTTAGGCTTTACCATCTGCGGATCACTCATGAGGATATAGGAGTTTGACCGGCTAGGAGCGATCGCATCCGAGCAGTTCAACATCAACGAGGATGGACTGCAGTTCGTATTCACGATCCTCGGGTTTCTCTAGATAAGCGAGGAGGAGCTTAGCTTCGATCCGACAATTATAACGGCGAGTAACAAGCGATTCATCAAGATCGAGCGGGATGGTTCAACAAAGCGCCTCATCATTAACGAGTTGATGCAACGCGCACGTTACATCGCTAGCCGGGCCACGACTTGCTGGAAAGCCCATCTTAAAGGACACGCACAGACACCGCTTGTCATCAAAGACTTATAGCAATACCCCGAACGCGATAAGGAGGGCGAATTGTTACGCGAGGCAACTGGTCAAGGCGTTGTCAACGTGGCCCGATACTACCACCACGAGACTGTTCAAGTACACGGCACGGATGACGACATTCGAAGCAACGTTCGCGGAGGACTAGATGTCACCACAGCTACGAACTACCGGCCGGAACGCTCGATGCCGCCGCCGAGTATAATCGCGTCTAGGGCTTCACGGAGAGGTCGCAGCAGCAGCCGCGCTACTAGCAAGAAGCGATCATCCAGTCAAATTGGCGCCCCTCTGCCCCCCAGCAAGCGATCCTGTTCGGCATCTCCAACGAAGGCTGGCGGCGATGCACTGCCGAATCGCGTACATCGGCGTGTCATTCTTCGTAACTATGGAAAGCCCATCTACAAGGCGAGCTCCCGATCGGCTCTCCTTATCGCGATGGAGGGCTGCATTGAAGGACATGAATCCTTACGCAAGGCTAGCTTCCTCCACAGAGACATCTCAATCAACAATCTCATAGTCAATGAGGACGACAACAATCCCTCCTAGCCTTCGTTCTTAATTGACCTTGACCTCACTGTTAGAGAGCAACGAGAGGGCGCCTCTAGAGCAAAGGGCAAGACCGGCACGAGGGCATTTATGGCAATCGGGGCCCTTCTAGGCGAGCAGCATTGTTTCATACATGACCTCGAGTCATTCTTCTAGGTGCTCTTCTAGTTATGCATCCACTACGACGCGCAGGGCAAAGATATCGGACCAACTAAGTTTAACAGCTGGAATTACGAGAGTGATAACAAGCTAGTTCGATCGAAAGTCGGTACGATAGGCGATAAGAGTATTTTTCTCAAGATCGCGGAAGAGAACTTCACATCGTACTACCAGCCATTGATCCCGTCGGTCAATAGACTACGGAGGAAGGTATTTCCAAACGGTGAGAGGTGGAAGAGGCTGGAGCCGGAGCTCTATTCCTCGATGAAGAAGATCCTTCGCGACGCCCAGAAGGACCCGGACGTGTTGGCGGATGGTGGGTAGACAGCATTGTCATAGGCTATACCAGTGTTTTATATTCGCCCGTGAGAATGCATGTGGTTTCTTACATGCCCACAACTGTGACCCCATGCCATGGAAGCGACTGCTGGAGCAGTTCGACAACTACCGGCGTATGTGGGAGGAACGACGGGACTACAAGTGGCTCAAGGATTTGGCGTCAGAACGCTGGACCCGTCGCCTCTAGGAGGACGAGATCATCACCTTCCACAAGGCCATGGATCGACTTCGAGGACTCCTCCGCACAGTCCAGCACAGTGCATGTGACATCACCGGCTCCCAATAGGCGCACGGGTACCCGTGCGTATAATATTACACGGGTACCCGTGCAGATTCTGCTTACAGCTTAGCGTGTCTTAATTCCCGCCGACATCGCAATCCTGGATCCATATCCGGGGTGCACCCATATCAGCAGAAAAGGTCTGTCTTGACCTTCGCTGGTGATCTCAGGTGCTGTCAGCATACAATACTTTACGCGCTACAAAGCGCGCTGAGGTGCTTTCGTGTATTTCTTTTATTACCATTACTAGCCTCAGATTTGTCTCCCGATGGCAGCTACTAGTAGTACCCACTATTCATTTCCCGATGACAGTCTCCCTCCGGAAGGCACCTACGAGTCCCGAGATACCTTATTTAAAGCTATCAACGAGTGGGCGTACACAAGAGGCTACGCCTTTGTTACGAAAAGGTCAACAAAGGAAAAGACAGGCAGGCTCTCAGTCGTATATGCATGTGATCGATCATGTCGCGACTACGCCTCTGGAAGACCGCGCCAGCGAAAAACATCTACGCGAAGTACCAACTGTCCGTTCTCTGTACTAGCAAAAGAGTCACGAGACAGCGGCACATGGACAATACGACACCGACCCGACCCGCAGTTTGCCCAACACAACCACGAGCCAAGTTTACACCCATCCGCCCATCCTAAGCATCGCGCACTCGATACGGAAACGATCACTCGTCTATCTAGCCTCGCAAATGCTGGCGTCGCACCTAAGGAGATTCGAACGTACATACACCAAAACACGAGTTCGATTGCAACGCAGCAAGATATCTACAACCGAATCGCGGACAGTAGGCGCGAGATGTACGAAGGGCAGAGCACGATCAATGCCCTAGCTAACCGGCTTGACCATGAAGGTTTCTGGAGCCGTTTACAACTTGATTCGGAGAACCGCGTAAAGGCTGTGCTTTTCGCCCATCCAGAGTCGCTAAGCTATCTTCAAGCTTATCCGGATGTTTTAATCCTCGACTGTACCTACAAAACGAACAAATACGGAATGCCGCTCCTAGATATAATCGGAGTAGACGCTTCTCAACGATCCTTCTGTATCGCATTCGCATTTCTTAGTGGAGAAAGCGAGGAAGATTTCGTTTGGGCTCTAGAGCGCCTCCGGTCACTCTACGAAATTAGCAAATCCCGCCTACCTTCAGTTATTCTTACCGATCGATGTCTTGCTTGTATCAACGCAATCGCAGTATGCTTTCCTTCTGCTGCTTCATTGCTATGCCTTTGGCATGCGAACAAAGCCGTCCTTCGATACTGTCAGCCTTCATTCGCTATCCAGCTACAACTCCAGGACTCCGAAGCCGACAAATCTGCGAGACTGAAAGAGTGGCATGACTTTTACCAGCACTGGCACCAAATTATTCGTTCTCCCACCGAGGCAATATTCGACATCCGTATGTCGACATTTGAACAACGCTATATTACAACGCATGTACGGGACGTGGCCTACATTAAAGAGACATGGCTTGACCTGTATAAGGAAAAGCTTGTAAAGGCCTGGGTTGACAGCTACCCTCATTTCGGTAATGTTGTTACTTCGCGCGTCGAAGGTGTCCATGCGCTTCTTAAAAGTCATCTGAAAACGTCGACACTCGATTTGTTTGAGGCCTGGAGGGCTATTAAGCATGCGCTAATAAACCAACTTGGGGAGCTGAGGTCCAACCAGGCAAAACAGCAGATTCGGTCTCCGATCGAACTTTCCGGTCCACTTTATGGTGTAGTACGGGGTTGGGTATCACACGAGGCTCTTCGAAAGGTTGAAGAGCAGCGGAAGCTTCTCCAGACGAGCAGTCCGCTACAACGCTGTACAGGCATATTCTCTCGGTCGCAAGGCCTACCATGCGTTCACAAACTTGAGGCTTTGTTGTCCGAAGGAAAAGCCCTTTGCCTAGGAGACTTCCATTCGCATTGGCACCTAATCCGGAGCGGCGCGAAACCTTTTCTCCAAGAGCCTCGCCAACGTATTGATATGACTAGTACCAACACTTCTTTACCGCGATCAAGTAACCGAAGGGAGCCTAGCGGCTTTGAAGCTGTTGAAGTCGCGGCTAAGCGAAAGGGACCTTCAACCTGTACTAGATGTCACCGTCTAGGTCATTCAAGGACGTCTCGATTATGCCCCCTAAAGTACGCAGAGCTACAACTTCGAGTAGAGGCGGCATCGCAACAGCTACGAATAACACCAGAGCCGCCGGCCGACACGTCGATACCTGAAGCTACGATTGAATTATCGACGTGCAGACCTCAACATGAGTCGCCAATTCCCGAACTTCTTAATAACTCGTCGGCCCAAGAAGGGATTACGGAACAGATCTTAGAAGAGATCGAAGCTCGGCTCTCAGAAAACGACCAGCCCTTACGACGAGCTAAAGAACCCGTCTCAGAGTACGCCGAAGAACACCAGCAAGCTCCGGAGCAGCCTTTAAAATACAGTGACCCAAAAGCGATTTACCAAAGATACGTCGCTACGCGAGAGATCTGGAAGAAGTCCCTACTCCCGGGTACCTATGCGAGCAACCAGATGTACCGGCAGGCAATGGGTTTACCATTACGGTATAGTAAAGCGCAGTACGATTGGTGCTTAGACCATAAGCAAATGACGAGGCGTTGCTTAACGCGAGAGGGTGAACGGGCCTGGACAAGGGAAGAAATGATGGCATATTTGGACTGGGATCGGTCTGAGACGGAGCGAATCGATGTTCAGGTTGCCCAGGAGTCGACAAGCGGTCTAGCTAATCGAAGAGGTATGGGTGATGTGTGGAGGAGGGCGGCACAGGACTGTGAGGAGCAGCAAGTTCTTCACCGGGATGATGATGAGTGTATTATAGTTAAAGGTTAAGTCAAATACGTTATACGTGTAAGGCAACGCACATACTGTGATCGGAGGTCAAACAGCACCTGAGGTCACTAGCGAAGGTCAAGACAGACCTTTTCTGCTGATATGGGTGCACCCCGGATATGGATCCAGGATTGCGATGTCGGCGGGAATTAAGACACGCTAAGCTGTAAGCAGAATCTGCACGGGTACCCGTGTAATATTATACGCACGGGTACCCGTGCGCCTATTGGGAGCCGACATCACCGCCTTGCTTACCTAAGCAAATGAGAAGCCTAACCGCTTGGTGGCGGTCCTGCGGTCGGGACCGCACCAAGATGCGGGCCGACCCTCGAGAGGCCGTTTCGGGCGTATGACTAGGGTACTGCCCTTCCCGAGGATCTATTCCCCTATTCTCTCTTCTGAACTAGACTTCGCGCATTCCTTCTATCACCAGAATCATTCATGCGCTACGACTTGGTCCTCAAGTAGTCCGTTGTGGGCCCGTGCGACACCTTTGGGCGAAGGGATAGCAAAACCAACTTCCCTTTCCCTCCCGGGAAAGTTCTGCGTCTTGAGCAAGTCTGCAATCTCGGCGCCTTGCAAGCTTGAATTGAGAACCTATAGTTTAAGTGTGATCTATCCTGACATGGGAGATGCATGGATCAGCGAGGAATGCTTTGCCGATCTGGTTGCGAAAGCTAATACACATCGCTTCTCGAACACTGGTGGGTCGGCATCGTTTCGTTTCGGCTGTCTATTAAAGAACACACTTCGCAAGACCATATACAGCAAGTTACGCTTCCATGCAGAAGCTCCTAACAATATCCACCAACCGCCGTCTCGTCCTCTTACTATCAAACACCTGTCCATGATGAAAGTCCGGAAACCACAACACATCCAAGCCATCGCCCTTCCACTCTCCATCTTTCCAGCCTTCATCCCCCCAGCCCTCACTCGACAGAATCCAGTCATCTCCGCCTGTCATATACGCCCTGACGACCTTTGTGTTAACGATCAGGTCGTTGCCGCCAAGGGCCACAGCCACGCGATGGCCCTGCATATCTTCCTTCCACAAGATATTGTCGGCCCAGAAGAAGCGTCGAAAGAGGGTATGAGCAACGCCTATATCCTTGGAGCCGAAGTACCAGAGCAGGTATTCATTGGCACTGGTTGGCTTCCGGCAGATCTGCGTTAAGAGGTTAGCTGAGATGATGAGTAGGGAGACGGGGAAGACGTCACAAAATTGTACGCGACATCGGGGAGATGCAGTAGAAAGGCCACCGGGTCAATGAATAACATCGGTCCGATCTTTGGCGCGATCTTCGGCGTATGAAGGAGATGCGCAGCCACAACGCTTCCATAGCTTGGTGGATAACCTCAGTGGTTACCAATCACCATGAACAGGGAGCGCGGGGGGGATACTCACGAATGTGCCACCAGCACGAACTTTTTCCACCCATGCGCGTTCAATATGCAATGCACCTCATCGCCCATCTTTTCTTGCGACATTGCCTCTCCGGTTATGCGGGAGCTCACAGGCATGATCTCCAAAGCGATGATCCCCACCTGTCCGTCGGACGAATCGTCACCGTCGTTGGCATTTAATTCGGCCAGGAAGTCTATGTATTGGTAGAGCCCAACACCGATACCGTGGATAAACAGGACCGGGAGTCTTGTCTTCGAGGTGTGTAGCCGGTGCCAGTAAGTCAGACTCTGTGCAGGGGAGGAATGGGTGCTGAA
This sequence comes from Microdochium trichocladiopsis, assembly GCF_020744255.1. Lineage (NCBI taxonomy): Eukaryota > Fungi > Ascomycota > Sordariomycetes > Xylariales > Microdochiaceae > Microdochium > Microdochium trichocladiopsis. The sequence goes on from NW_025763566.1 coordinate 22,517, forward strand.
GAGTGTGAGGGGGCGTAAGGGGAAGACGGTAAGAAACGACGTGTGGTGGAAGTCGAAGGAGTGGTAGTGCAGATAGCCGGAAGCCAGTGTGTCGACAATAAACACGCACTATAGGATAGGGTAAATTAGTAGCTGGTTTGGTCGCAGAGGGGCAATTCCAAGCGCATTTCCTCGTCGTCACTTAATTACCAGATACCATGTCAAGCTCCGGTGTAACATCTCGACCTTGTCGAGGGTCAATCTCAGACACTTTGCGTTACCGCGCCCGGGCTCGAACTTCCTCCCCAGCATCTTCTCCATCTCGCCGGCATACTCCTCCAGCTCCTCGTCGTATTCCCAGTCGGGGTCTCCCGTATTCAAGAAGGCCCATCGGAAGAAGTCCTTGACGTTCTCCCTCTTGATCTCAGCCGCCGGCGCATTCCGGAACCATTTCGTCAGGTAGCGTTCCGGATCTGGAATGTTGTCGTGGCAGCGCCGGAACAATTTGCGGCGATCGCTACGGCAGACGGCCGTGGGATATGTCGTGGTCCTCTGGAGGTGGAGGCTGAGCGGAAGGTAGACGGCAAGGTAGAAGACGGCCTCGAGTGCGAGCCAGATCTCTAGCATTCGGGGACGTGAAACAGGGGATAGACGAGCCATCTGGCCAGTGAATAGAAAATGCTCAGGGGCGCGATCAGGTGCAGGAGGAAGATGCTTGTCCGGATGAAAACGTAGTCCCAGAGAGATGTTAATGCCATGGCGAATGGCTGACAATGCCGTCGAGGAGCATCTCGAGTAGCGCGGAGGGAGTAATATTTAAGAGCCTGTTTATCAGCCGACGGCCAAGTCAATGAGCTGCAGATGCGTGCCTTTTCGTGAATCGACAAGAGCCCGATGGTGGCCCCATCTTCCGGCGCAATGAACGTGAGCGCCGGGGCATCCACCTGGAAACGCGCAGATGGGCGATAATTTGACATGTGAACGGCCAAAATGCAAAATGATGACGCGTCGAGAAACGGGACTGACTGCGTAAAGGCCGCCAGAAACCTAAAGATGGCAAGCAATGACGGCTGCCTCGGCATTCAGAGGATCGATTGACCCCGTCGTAACTAGCATATGTTGGGAGTGGGGCTCCTTTTGTTGAGTTTGCTACGTAGGAAGCGGACTTCCACTGTATTGGACTATGTAGAACAGTGGCCGTGGGGACAGGCATGGTGTAAGCGCCAAGAGCCCAAAAACGGGTCCCTAAACAACTAAGCAGTGAATGAAAAGCGGAAGGCGATTTTGCTAGAGACTGTAGGAAGCTCTAGATACAAAAGATGAAAAGGCGAGAATGGATGTCGCGAGAGCGACCCTGCACGCGGTATGTCGCGTGAGTTATCTGCGAGGCAGCAGTCTAGATCCGTGACGTTAAGCATGCTGCAAAATGGCCCGAGTTTTGGGTCAAGGGGTCCTGGACTGGTCCTTTAATGATAGCGCACCGGTCCATGAGCACTTGCTCGGCGCACATGATAGGTGGGCCCTGTTCTGGGCCACCCCGAAATGATAAAAGGCTATGTTCTGGACTGCACCGAGGTCGATGGGCAGAGACCGAGGAAGTCCAAGCGAAAGAACTCGAAATCTGCTCAAGGGCACTGTGGCCGGGACCTCCTGACACGTGGAGTAGTATGGCCAATCTGGCGTCGACGTACCGGAATCAAGGCCGATGGGCAGAGGCCGAGTCGTTGGACTTACAAGTTATGGAGATAAAGAAAAAGGGTACCGGGGCCGGAGCATCCCGACACGCTGACCAGCATGGCTGAGCTAGCGTTGACGTATCAGAATTAAGGCCGATGGGCAGAGGCTGAAAATTTGCAAGCAAAAGCACTTGAGATCCGCTTGAGAGTGCTGGGGCCGGAACACCCTGACACGCTGACCGGCATTAACAATCTTGCTTGTACTTGGAAAGGCCAAGGTCGTCATGATGACGCATTGGACTTGATGCGCCGTTGCGTCCAGCTCAACGAGCAAGTACTTGGCCCACATCACCCTCATACGATGTCCAGTCTTTGTGAACTAGATATATGGCAAAAAATCGACCATTCATTGCGGCAGCACAGCTAGTTTCGATGACGAACTTTCCATCCAAAACGCAGGTGGAATGACAGGGACAGAGGTACGCTGTCAGACTCATCAGACCAAACTGCAACCACAGCCTACTACATCCAGCGAACCACCTACACTTCCTAATACACCACAGGATACTGGACTTCATAATGGTACTCAATACGCACGAAAGTTTGCTGGCCCATTTAAAGGAATGCTGGTTGACAGCGGTACTTTCATTAATGTTGGCGGGAAGGAATGCATTGAGTTTCGCGTTCTGTACGAGATTATTTAGTAGTTGCAAACGATGTTTCGTCCACCAAATCTAACCCAATTAATGTTAACTGGCTTAGCGGACTGCAAAGGTCCCGGTACAAGACTTGTGCGGTCTCCGGTGTTGGGCCTAGAATCACTGTCCCCGCGACCCTTGTGGGGAACCTCCGGTGAGCAACCTCTTGCAAGGCCCCACCAAATGCAACAGGGGACCGGTTCGCATAATCGCAAATTCCGGTCGTAGCTGCCCTAATCTGCTGAAAGGGCCATTGGCTTTTCGCTGGGGCCCCAGTGACCCCGGGTTCAGCCCGAATGGAGGAACGTTGTACTGTATTCTCTGGTGGTGTGGAAGAGTGGCCAGCCAGTCGACGAGCCCATTCATGTGGTGGGAATGGCCGTGTCCTTGTTCAAAAACCGTGGGAGGCCTTCCAAACGCCGGAAACGGTTCCCTTCTCAAAATAGCTACAATACGTTGATATGGCGATGCGAGCAAGAAGTAGCCGTCACAGAGACTTTCAAGTCGCTGCGATTTTGCACTCCAAGAGTCGGAACATCACGTCCTTGTCGGCGTTCGGACGCTCGATTTTCTTGTCTACACGGCTAGCCCGGATGAGTGCCTGATCTAGATGGTCCAAGTCATCCGTCGTCATTATGAGCAGCCGACCCTCATGTGACGATACGCCATCGAGAGCGTTGAGAAGCTCCGATAGCGACAGCTTCCCTTGAGATCGGGGCCGGTCCCGGGCGGCATCTTCCTTGGCTTGGCTGATGTCCGTTTCGCTTTGCCGAGGCTGCGCTAGACCAACAGCGTCCACGTCTTCCAGCAGGAGGACACAACGAGGCGGGAGTTCCGCAAGCAGAGAGCTTAGGGAGTGGCTTCCGACGGCAGAGATGTTGAGGATGTAGACGTCCAAGTCAAAGCGCCCCGCCAAAGACAAGCACAAACTGGACTTCCCGGTCCCAGGCGGCCCGTAAAGCAAGTATCCCTTTCGGTAAGGGATGCCACGGCTGAGATGCCATGCGGGAGCTTCCTGATGCAAGAAGCCTTCGATGTCCTGTATGAGTGCCGCCTTCACCTCCTCATTCATGACAACAGTGGAGATTGGCCTGATGCTTTTCACGTGCGTCCTTTTCCGCTTGCCATCATAGTGTTCGAAGATAGTGGTCTTGTTCTTGGTCAGCTTCAGGACTGCTGGGGATCCAAAGCACGAGACCGTGACCACCTCCTCCATATGAAAGCCGAGGTCTTTCTCCACAGAGCGAAACCAGAACAAATACTTGTTGTAGACGAAGTAGGACATTCCCTTCCAAGGAGAGTAGTGCAGAGGCTTCTTCTGCGTCCTGTTCTCATCGCCGAATGACCGTCTCCAGCCGACTCGGACGAGAGACGACCGTGCCCTGTGAGCGAATGGCTGAGAGGTCAACCAGAGACCAACCATGTCGTACGCTTCACTGGAATATTGGACGTGGACCGTCGAAGCTGCTAACTGTTAGAAGATGTCTTCAAGCCGGCAAGGGGACGAACCAAAGTGAGTCTCCGCCACGCCCCAGACATATCTGCAAACATGTCTGCATCACCAGAAGAACTGGTGTTAGGCTTTGGCGCACGTTTAGAGGCCACAAGGCTTTTTGAGGAGCGCCAAAGACCTGAGGAAGCTTGCCGCAGCTTGCAAGCGGCACACTGCTTCGTCCATGAGGAGCTAGTTTCTCACACTCTAGCTGCGTTCGCTTGTCTACAGGGCGATATATACACTCTATAGCCAGTAGTCTGGACAAGACAAGTCAAAATCACTAAGGTCCTCACAAACTCATCCTACCGTGACCACTCTTCTGATGGGGTCGTTCCTATCATTTCAGCAAGTCTTTCCCAGCGGTCGCAGGTGTCTTGCCAAGGGTGGGCGTACTGTCTGCGAACGACGCTCCGCAGCGGCCCCTGAAGGATACCCGCCGGTTCGGAAGCTGGGTTGTTTGGCTTGAAGGAAGAGCAGATGACTCGGTATGGGCTACGCATATTGAACCGTCGAGGAGGAAAGCTTCGCGCGAACGGCTTGCCGTTGTCGGAACAGTTGAGCCGAAACCAGTCCTCGGTGTGCTCGATAGAGGCTGCTCACGCTCGCTGTCTACAGCTCTGCCCTGGCCATTGCATCCACTGGTTTCTGCAGCTCCCTTTGGCTCATAGTATCGATGAGTTACAGCCACCTTAAGGATGCCGCCCACTTCTCCGTATCGCTCACCCTCCCACCTATGGTAGGTGCCTTTGGGAGGTTATGGCACGGGTGACTGTCCCCCAGCCAGTAGACATCTTGAGAGAGGACTTGGATTGATGCATCATCCGGCTCACGGCGCCACACGTGTCATACCTAATGTCTAATAGGTTGGATTGAAAAGTGCCAAGGTGGTATTCGTGCCACACCAGCGCTTCAGAACGCAAGAGTATTGGCTAGCCTCCTGAAACCCCTGCGGCCGAGAAACGGTTGCAAAGACCTGCGCCCCGACGTTAGCAATGATTTTCCGTTAACAGACCGTTACACATGGTTCGAGCTGCATCATTTCCAAGCTGCGAAAAGCCCTGCAATCGACTACCCCGAACCACGACGAGGACGTTTAGCCAAGAGCTCATCGCCCCGCAGATTGTCGAGTTCTACTCAAAGGAAGGGATCTTCTTAGGCGATAAGAGGTCACTGGAGGTTGTCATACGCGACGTGACAGGCATTCCTACCAGGGCTTTACGAGATACACCATTATCCGACTTTACGACTTCTGAACGCGAGGCGTGGATACGCAACCGGGAAACAAAGTATGAGGAAGACATGGTATACTCGCTGCTTGGGATATTTGGCGTTTACATGCAACTCATCTATGGCGAGGGTCGCGAACAAGCACGGAGAAGATTGCGAGAGGAGGTCCAGAAATCTGTGAAAGGTAAGACGCCGCTTGGCAACAGAGGATTCATGTTTACTAACACACTTAGGCACTCACTACAACAAGTTCTCGATCAGCTTCAGCCTTTCTGGCGTCCCCGAGACTCCACATTTCGTAGCAAGAGACGGGGAAGTAGCCGAGATGCGAAGAATGCTATGCTCGGATGGAAGCCGTCGCATTGTCGTGCTACATGGTCTCGGCGGCATTGGCAAGACACAGCTGGCTGCGACGTATATAAACCGATATCGGGACGAGTACTCGGCCATCTTCTGGCTCAATATTAAGGATGAAGCGTCCATCTAATAGAGCTTTGCTAGGATCGCAACGTAGATCCTGGAGCAGAATGCCAATGTCGGCAGCCTCAAGGGACTGAACCTACAGCAAGACCACGACGAGATTATCCAGGCTGTAAAGGCGTGGCTCAGCTTGCTAGGTAACACGCGATGGCTCATTGTGTATGATAACTACGACAACCTAAGGCTTCCAGGGCGGAAATCCGATGTAGCGATTGATATATACTAGTTTCTGCCGACGGCATATCAGGGCTCAGTGATAATTACAACACGGCTGTCGCAAATTGACATAGGACATCACATTCGAATTGAGAAACTCAAATCCGAACACGAGAGCCTACAAATACTTTCAAAGACATTAGGCCGAATTGGCTTATAAGATAGTGAGAATCTCGTGGCACTTAATATTCGGCGACTAATGGCGTTTCAGATGGTGATGTAAAAGACCTTGTGCGAGAATTGGACGGGCTTCCACTGGCTCTGGCTACTGCTGGAGCATATCTGAAGCGCGCCCCGATCAGCATACCCAAGTACCTTCGATACTACAAGGAATCTTGGGCAAGACTTACTGGTAATCTGCATCTCGGATCCTATGCAGATCGTACCTTGGCTACAACATGGCAGCTCTCATATGAACATGTTCAAACACAAAACCCACTTGCGGCTCATCTGCTCCAGTGGTGGGCCTACTTCAACAACGAAGACATATGGTATGATCTCATCCAGGCTAGCAACGAAGACGGCCCCATGTGGATGAAGCAGCTTTCAGGAGAGCTTAACTTCAACGATGCGATGGGCGTACTCTACGACTACAGCCTTGTCGAACCTACAACCATATTCCAGGAGATACAAGGGTACAGTATATATGGTTGTCTGCATTTATGGACGGTCCATATATTGAACGAGGAGTGGGACAGCGCCTTGAACAAGCTTGCAGTCGAAAGCGTGGCGTCGCAGGTTCCATCCAACATTGAAGCTGAATATTGGCTGCTTCAGAAGCGACTAATTCCACATGCAATCCGGTCTTGTTCAACAGTACGGGAGAGCGATATTCCTTCGAACTGGGCTTTCCATTCTCTAGGCTATCTTTATTCTGACCAAGGAAAGCTGAACGAGGCCGAGAAGATGTACTTGCGAGCGCTCCATGGATACGAGAGAGCTGTGGGACTTGATAATGTCACGATATATCGACCAGCGATTAACACCCTTTCGAACCTAGGATCTTTACGGTTTGAACAGAACCGTGTGAGTGAAGCGCGGCGATATTATCGACGTGCTCATGATAGCCTTGAGCAGCTCCTCGGGCCATCGCATCCGGCTGTCCAATCAGCGCGACAAACTCTCGAGCTTACAAATGTCGCCGTTGAAGCTGTGACGTCTTCAAGTGATGACCAACATTTGGCAGATCCAACACAACCCCAGGTGTCGAAGACGAGGCGACAAGAGAAGCTGAAGCGGGTCCTAGGTCTTCATATGAAGTAGAAAAGTCAGCAGGATGTCATACAATGTACCGCATTTGCCATGATTTCAGTTCAACGTCACGAACAAAGCCGCTGATGAAATTGCTGCTCTCTTGTCGGCTGAAGAGCCTTTTGTGGCCGGTAATATACGCACGCTGTCATCCATAATGAGTCACAGTTTTGGGCTCGAGCGGGACGTACTTGATTGCTGAGGAGCTGGGACTGATGCCGCTCCTGCAAAAGTAACCCACCACGATGAACTTTATTTCTAACAGGTGCTTGTTGTGGGGCTATCTGCATAGTGCATCTCACAGTGTGCAATAATCTACTGGTCCGTGCGGAAACATTAACTAGTGTCTAAAAAGCGGACACATGTGGCGGTCACTACTGTAGTGTTGTCTTGGTGACTCAAGTGCCTCGCCTAAGCCCTACCACGGCGTTGGCCTACTGACCTGCTTAACTTTGGATAGGAGCACGAATACCCATAGCAGAATTCTCGGTTGGGGGGCTCACAAGTATTTCTACGAGGTACAACTTTAAGAAATCCAGGTATGATATGAGCTTGTACGTATTGAGAACCAGTACTTCCAGTCTAAGACGCTAGCGGAGACTGCAGTGTCCAGTTGTGAATCGCCTGGAAGACTTATTAAATAGCGACAGGTCTTCCCGCCATGCGCTGAGAGATAGATTTCTCCTTGTATTTGACCGAGTCTACTTCACAAGTGGTTGTGGTCTGCAATAGCGTATCAGACGCAGGGTAGCGATTAGGCTGTATGGTATTCCGTCTGGATACTCGGCCCTAGCGATTATCCTCGATAGTCTCAGGAAGTACTATACATAACTATAGCAATGGGCTTATGGTAATGTAGTATTAAATGAATTCTAATCCATAGATATCCCGTCGGACTGGGGTAATTATCAGCGTATTCGTTATTATTATATAACACACTTAACGGTAACTTATGTATTATACATCGTAAGTATAACGTACTCCACAAGGGAGTGGGACAAACAAGGGAGTGGGTCACTTTCGTCCTACCTACGCGACAATATATAAGAGAAATCAACCACAACGCCTTAAATTAATTCAAACTATTCAGAATCCTCTTCTTCAGAGGTGGACTTAACTTTCTGACACGTACGCGCATTATGGCCGGGCTCCCCGCAGACGCCACAGCGTCGCGCGCGCGTCTCTGTCCTCGTACGGCTACTATGCTGACTCGTTTCTGCCCTTAACTGCTCCGTCGCGTCAATCTGGGACTTTAAATTCTTTGCCTGATCAATCGTAAGGGACCCTCCTTTCTGTAATTGCTTTCTCTTCGTACAGCGACGGCGGCTAAGGCGGTCATTTGCATCTCGAAGTTCGGCGAGTTTATGGCGTACAAGGGTCTGCTCGTGCACCATTATCGCGATTCCTTTATTTAGCTGCCGTAAGCTTGCAATTATTGATGAAGGAGAGCTACCCTAATGCCGTACGATACGATTCTTGATGTATTTAGTCTGCGATTCGGCTTTAATCGGGTTGTTTAGCGTCTTCGAGACCTAAGGTGGCGGAAGGCCTATAGTTGAACTTGGCGGAGTTGGCGTATGAGGCTTTACATCTAGCTGCGAAATAACATATTCCGGGTCGTACGGTACTAGGCCAGTCGCTCTAAAGCCTGCCTATATATTTGACTTGGTAATTGCAGCGTTGTACGCCTTGTAAAAGGCTAGGAGGAAGTCTTCCTTCACGATATGGGTAATATACGCCCGTATGAGACCTTCGATTTCTTTTCCGTACGCCCGTTTTAGAGGTCCGAAGTACCCGACATCGAGAGGCTGGAGCTTATGCGACGAATGAGCAGGTATATAGAGCGTAATTATGTTCTGGTCCTTGCAGTATAGCTCGAAATCGACTGAGTGGTGGCTCTCGTAGCTGTCGAGGATAAGGAGCCGGTAAGCGCCCTTCGTACGGCTCTTTATATGAAAATCGAAGTGTTTTACCTATTCGAGACCTTTCTCATTCGTCGTCCAGCCGTTTTCAGTAAGCGTAATTACCCAGTTAGGCGGTAGAGGGCTTTCGGTCGTCCAGGAGTTGAGGTGGACCTTCCCTGCGAAGATGATGTACGGCGGAATCGAATTGCCGGACGACCCGATACCCTAGATTACTATAACCCATTCCTAATTCCCTTGTTGCACGGCTCTTAGCTTGCCGCGTCGATCGGAGGTCGTAACCACAGTCTCGGCGGAGATCTTACCTATCGCGAAGCCCGTCTCGTCGAAGTTGTAGATATCGTCATTGTAGATACCGTATTCGCGATTATATTCCGTACGAGGGTAAACCACGCGCGATACGCGTCCGGATCTTCGCAGAGGACTCTCTGATAGTCGATTCTTCGATTAAAACGCGTTCGGAGCTCAGGTCGTCGTCGTACGAAGTTTGCAGCCCAGTTGGTTCCGACGCGCGGCGCGTCGCGTACGCGGAGGAGTCGATCCGCCATTTCTCGAACACCACTAAGGCGCGGTGGAAATGATCGCGAATCTAGGTCGATTACGTATCGTACAATGCTGTTCTCTTCGTATGAGGTCAATTTCTGGCTTTGTGGTCGTGAATCGCGCTTTGCAGGTTGACCATAGTATCGTCTGTGGAGTGTTGATTTCGACACGTTGTATATCGATGCAGCTTTACGAATTGTCAATTGTTGGTTTGTTTTAAGCGCATTAAGCGCTAGAATCAAATCGCCTTCAGTTGATTGTCGTGGCATAATTATTGGTGGAGGAAAATAAGAAGAAAGAGAGTGTCTTTCAGAAAGCGGGAAAGTGTCCCACTCCCTTGTTTGTCCCACTCCCTTGTGGAGTACGTTATGTATATTGTTTGGGATTTTTTCGCATGCTTTGGAGTGGCCGCGGAATATGACTCCAGGTCGAAGATCTGTACGGAGTCTTGCTATGGATTCTTCGTCTGTGTATTTGGCTTCTTTCTTGATTTCCAAACGTATAAGTTCGCGGAAGGCCATCAAAGTTTCGGAAGCCACGAAGCTCCGGTTTTTAACTTTTGGCCAGATCCCCACGGTATAGAGTTCATTTTGGACTATATTGTCTAGGAACTCAGACAACGCGGTTTTCAAATAGTCTTCGTACCCACGTAGCTCCTCTTCTATAAGTTCTCGATTATCCGTGACCTTGCTTTGATGTCCTTCTTGTTTGGCAAGGCTCTTCACCCTCTTCGTCTTTGTGCCCGTCTTAGCTCTTGGTACAACATTGAGCCTCATAGGACTCATTTTGCTCGCAGTTCCGCTAGTCTTCGGAACGCTCTCTTTGATTATCTCCGTAGCGCTCTTCGATTGGAGAGACAAGATAAAGTCTTTTATCGCCCAGGAGTTACGGCTAACTTTATTCACCGCTTGGGCCAGTGGCAGGAGGCGTTCGGCCTCAGTAGCCCCGGTCTGCTCGAGTATGAATCTGCCTACGACAGCTGCAAGCTGTAGATAGGGTTGGCTCGTTTTGTGGCGCATCTCTTCGAATTTGTTCTTTCTATTTCCCGCTTTCCATTTTCTGATTATGTTATCGAGTCTTTTGGGCGATTTATCCGGATCCAACTCCTCCCGAGCCAGATTCCGGTGGTACTTTTCGAAAGTCTTCCAAAGGGGGTGAAGTGTTTCAATGCCGGACCAGTCTATCTCAGTTAGTTCGCGGGTCAAGTCTTTGATACACGTATGAGCTGCAAGTCGCTTAATCTTGTGCAGCCTGCCTTTTCCAATTGAGTCCATAACCTGTAGAAACCGGAAGTTTTCCGATACTTGAAACTCTGTTTGTTCCCATGGTTGAACTCCTATTTGTTCCCATTGACCATTGATGTACGAACGAATCCAGAGTTTGATTAGCGATGCAAGGGCGTAATATGCCTTTGCGTCCTCAATGCTGATTTTGGCGTATTCTCTCGCAATGTGCTTAGTAACGAGCGTGAAAAACGCCCGCAAGTTGATCTGATCTATCCCAACTTCAGCCTCGATTAGTTTCTTTACATCCTGATTCTCGGCAAAAGCTCTAAGCTTCAGCAAAAGAGATTCCAGCGGTAATTGACTGGCCATTCTCAAGGCCTGATCTCGTTCTTTTTTAAAGCTTGCCAACTCGTGGATCTCAGTCCAATCCTTTGCAACAAGCTCTTGAAAAGCTTGCGTGACATGGTTTTGCATTTTAATAAGAACCAGTACTTTCAGCTGGACCCGTTTGTACTCCTCCGCCGCGTAGGTTCCTGGGTATATGTACCCACGAGCCAACTTGGCAAAAAGGAACTAGCTCCACGTAAAAGGTTTTACTGAGTCACACAATGTCACGCATCCCTAACCTAACATTGACCAAAGGGATGTTTACGGAACCGCCAAGACTATATAGTTAGAATGAAAAACACAGCGGATGAGACCGCGCTAGCCGTCGATCATTGCAGATTCAGCGCCGAATTAACAGGCGACAAAAAAAGGGTACTAGTCAGGGACAACAAAAGAGTACTAGGAACCTATACCTGAGGAACTTAGTACTATAGTACCTACTGTCTGATTCCAGGGCGCTTTTTAGCTAAATCCATGGGACCCGCGCGCGCCACCCATCTCCGACAGCATCCCTGCATACCGTGAAGTCTCGCTCGTTCTCTCTCTGGACATGTCATGTTCAACGAAAGGTCTGTGCACGTAGCAGGTCTATCTTATTCTAGCCCCCTTTCCCGCGAATTTACTCAACACGCTTTACCCTGGATTTCTTTTCTACCCCCATATTTTTCACTAAATGTGATCCACCGATATATCCAAAAAACCGACAGCAGCCGGGTAGCCTCTAGTAGAACGATGCGCAACCAGTCTCTAACTGACTCCGCGACTACGCTGGAACGCGGAAAGGATCCCGACCCGGTCTTAATATACCTACAGCTTTACGCCGACCTAACATACAATGTCCTCATCTGCTGTAGACCCAAATGCCGATACGCTATTTCACCATACGGAGCCCAGTGTCACAATCCAGCCTCCGGGGTCAACCGACTTAGATTGATCGCTGAAGTACAAAGGAGGTGACTATCTAGAGTAAAGGGAATCCAGTTGACCATATACTTTTGTCCTTCATCGCTGAGTTTACGTGGTCACCCCCTCCTGTATGACGTTCATGCTTCTGGTGATGACCGTCAGTCTTGGCGTGGTGACGGTCATGTAGCCGTCACGACAGCGCATATTGGTGTGAAGCTGAGCGTGGCTGACTATCGCCACGTGGCTATCGAGCTATGTCGACACATTCGAAGACTAGTCACTCAGCAGCTCGAGGTTGATATGGGTGATGAGGCCAACTGTGACAACCCGCAGAACTTTGAGGACCGGCTTACTGGCGAAGCACGCAGGCAGAACAAGGTCGAGTACGTTTGGGGTTTACAGGCCACGATCGCGCCCCATGTGGCCAGATCGGCTTGGCAGCCCTGCGAATGCCCCCTCAGGAGCGACAAAGACTGGAGTAATGTTGATTCTTCCTATTCCGCGAATACCTGGACGAGTGGAGGAGGACGAGCTTCCGAGCACCAATTCGAACATGTGAGGACCCCCGGGGCTCGGAGCCACCGCCAAGATGCATCCGAGCCAGCACTACTGGCGAGGCCGGGCAAGTGCTCCTGTGTCGGACTGTTGATATCGCTGGAGGAATGCTTCTTCGCAACTCTCAGCAACCAATCCTATGTCCCTTTAGAAGACCCCTTTCGGTCTCTCCATAGAGCGTATGGTTGCAGTGGCTTCGGAGTCATGGATCGCTTTAGAAAGCCGGGTACAATACATAGTAGTTCACCAGCATTTGACGAGACCTTAGGCTGCGCCGCCAAGTGTGCGGCAACGGAAGATATCTTGACAAGGATAGAGGTGCACTGACCAAATGTCAAGCTGCCGTCCAAGAGTGATACACGCGATGGATATGCTTGAAAGATAGAACACGCTGGATCATACCTGTAATTGGGCTATCGTGACCGCCCAACACACGACGCGAGGATCCCGGCACAGTGGGGCTTTCCAAAAGGAAGAGGTCGTCCTTGAGTACGCCTTCGTGCACCTACCTATTAAAAAGGGCCTTCACGGCATCCTCCTCCCATCATAATATACAATAGCTTTGGGTTTTCTAAACTCATTGGGCTTCTTTGAATTCCATAGAAATCCACTACCGGACTCTCTATTCGTGCGACATCTAGCTGGTGTCCTGAACGGAGGTGGGCGGGAGACTGAGAAAGTGGGCCCACCGTGATCAGCGAGACGTTGCCTGCAAACGATGGCCAAGCATCTGGTCTGCGAGCGTGTGGAGACTGGCACGCTCCATATGCATGGGTGCTCTGGGTTCTATGAGGCACCGGCTCAAGGGTGGCCAGCTACGGGCGGTCAAATCAGCAGCGGCGGCAGCAGTAGAAGGCTTCCGAGGGCACGTGGACCCATACGAGGCAGAGCCCCCGGTGGGCGGCAGTCCAACTATCACGGAGCTGCAGGTCTACTCCGGATTCTGCTGTATAGCGTGCCGATTCGTGACAAGAAGGCGGGAAGAGATTCAGAAGCACCGGGCTAGAGAGGCGGTCAGCCATGATCCCGGCCAAAAGGACTGTTCGGCAGGCATAGGCCACACGTATTGGAAAGAAGTGCGACTACAGTCGTTCTCGTCGGCAATGCACCGCACGCGGTACTGGATCGTAGGAACGCCGGCAGCGGGGCAAGCTACCACGCATGCAAGGGCGGAGCCGGGGCCGGATGGCGGCGGTGGAGGTCAAGACTGTGAGGCCAAGATGGCGGCAAAAGTGGTGACCGAATATGCGGAGTGGGGCCGGACATGGCCGAGCTCCAGCGCGTAGCTGGTCTGCATGCCAGCTCTGTCCAGCAGCCAGAAGGCCCTGGTAATGATCATTGGGGGATCTCGCGTTGTCACGAATTAGGCCTCTGCGTATCGCATTACAGGTCCAGAGGGATTGGCGCGTAAGTATAATACTCGGCGTAATCTTCTGCATTTGGGGGTGCCTTAATGGAGAATCTGACTTTAGGTCGCTGTGGTGGTGCCCAGCATGGCGGGGGAACACACAAAGCAGAGGCGGCTGGGCTTGGCTGACACGATTCATTCCCGCCACCAGGATTTCGGAGGGGGTGGTGTTGTGCTGGCTGGTGCCCGTAACGAGAAGGACAGTGGCCAGCCCATTCTGACGAGCTGCAGCTTGTCGAGTTGCTAGATGGTGCTGCCTGCCCACCTACCCAAGCACGAGCTGATTCCACGCGCCGCGCCGGCCGCCGGCCCACACCCTTGTCCACTAGAGTAGCCGCTGCACGCGAGCCTCACCGCCGCGCGCCGCTCCGTCTCAATCATCGCGCCTGTCAAATCGCGACAACGCCTGCCGCGCTCTCGTCGATCCCTCAGAATCAGCTTGAATTTGCTCCTGTTCGGAGCCGTGCGCGCGTCGGCGTCTGCAAGTCAGTCAGCACCTCGGGCCGCATCACCCGCCCAACCAAGCCCACACACCTTTACAAGCTTTTCCTCGCCTGCGCCGCGCATAGCAGCCGATATCCATCCTCTTTGCTTGCTGCAAGTCTCATATCATCGTGGGCAGTATCCCTCCTTCTTGCCGCTGGATAGAGACAGGGTCCCCTGCCGCGTGCGCCACGCCACCGTAGCTCTCTAGCTGCAGATCTTGTAGTAGCTCCTGCTGCGCCATCCGCACAGCACTTGCCCCCCCCTCCGAGGCTGCGCGCAACTCCAACGCGGCGCTTTGTTGCAGGCTCTCCGCTGCTGCCTGGGCCTACTTGCTCTATTTTCCTTTCCAAGAGATTGCGCTGAGCTTTAACTGTCTGTTCCTCGGCTACTGCTCAGCCGTCCACGCGGCCCAGACACGTCGCTTGAATCCCACGCGCGAATATCGCATAGCAAACAGGTAACGCTGCTGCCAAAAGCACGCCAATCTTCAAGGTTCGAAGAACATACGATTCTGCAGCAATGGCCACCGCTCGCAAGCGGCCTCGGCCAGAGGAGTCCACTGAAAACGTGGCCGAGTGCCCTTTCACCGTCATCCATCCGGATCCCAATGAGAAGGAGATGAAGACAAAGCGCCGCCGTGGCGGTTCAGAGGATCGGCCTGCGCCTCCGCCAAAAATCCACCTCCAGGTCTCGCCATTCTCTCCGATCGGCAAGTTCAACGCCAAGGACAACACCATGGACCGCCACTACCAGATCGCTCCGTTTGCCAAGTGGATGGACATGACCAGATATAACAGCTTCGTTTGTACGCGGTCCTCCCTCATATCACCCCCTCCTTTGTCTCAATCTGTCTTGTGATGTCTCCTGCTTCGTCCTCTGACAACTTGTACCTTGATCGATACTGACATGCGGGTGCATAGTGCATGGTGTCAAGTACCACAGTGAAGGCTTCGTCTTCGTGGCTAACAACAACACGATTGAGCGCCAGAAAACCCTCGGCGAGTCCCGTCAACCTAGACAGAAGTTGGATGACGACTGGGTCGCAAGGATTCTCGAAATCCGCGCCGCGGACGAGCATCACGTGTATGCGCGCGTCTACTGGATGTACTGGCCTGATGAGCTGCCGGCAGGCACGACAGAAGGAAAGCGAGTCATCAAGGGTAGGCAGTCTTACCACGGCAACGACGAGCTCATCGCTTCCAATCACAGTAAGGAATTCTGCGTGCCCAAACTGGTATGTATCGCGTGGATAGCTGACATACGTCATCTTTGCAGTGGATGTCATCAACGTCGTCAGTGTCACGGCAAGCGCTACTATTCATCAGTGGAACGAGAAGAATGACGATAAATTACAGCCGGGTCTATATTGGCGCCAAGCTTTTGATGTGCAAACCATGGATCTCTCGGTATGCCATTCACATTCGCACAGGACGGGCGCTAGAAAGTGCCTGCTGCTGAGACTGTACTAACTCATGTGTTTATACCAGTCTGCAGAAGAATATTGCCGCTGCAACCGTCCCGAAAACCCCGACAAGGAACTCATTTGCTGTACCAAAAAGGAGTGCGACAGGTGGCTGCACCCCGATTGCCTGGCTCACGAAGCTCTACTCCGCACTCTCGCACGCCTCGGAACTAACAAACCTCACAAGCCGACGCCCGTCAAGGACGAGCAAGATAACGAGACTGGCTGCCTGCCTCCGTCGCCCAGCGAGTTCGGAGCAGTTACAACGGCCGATCCCTCTATTGATGTGAAGCCCGAGGAGCAGAACACCATCAAGATGGCTGATATCGAAAATGTGCTTCCCATTATCACGGCAGAGCGCACAGGACAGGCGCCAGAACCAAAGAAGAAAGGCCGCGGCCGCAGATCAGATGCCCAGAAAGCAAAACTATACGAGGGTTATTTCTCTGCCACCATTAGAAGTGACGCCAGTCCGCCAGTTGTCGAGATCACTGATTTGCGGGAAGAAGTGACCGGTGGTCTCAAGGAGTGGACGGAGCCTCTGGACTGCCTTGTTTGTGGTCAGAAAATCCACCAAACCAGGAAACTCTAGCATCTGTTGGAAGAGTTTTCCTAGAAGCATAAGCCAGACGACAAAGACGATAGAGGTCCATGGAACAGACGATCGGTACATGAGATCTTGCAGGATCGCTCAATTTTCGAGGTAATAAGGAAGCCAACCGGACCCAGGTTACCTAGAGACTCTTCGCAGCATGCGTAGATAATGTTCTCAGACCTACCTACTGTCTCATTCCACCCCATAATCGAGTCAACTTCCAGGGGTCCACACGCATGCAGTGTCCACCGTGCACACGGCGACGTCCCTCTCATTTGGTAAGGCGTTGTTCACCATTTGCGGGCCTCAGTGTATCGATCTTGACCCACACAATGGCCAAATGTATTACAATGACAACGTGAAGCTCCTTCACTACGGCGGATTTGAATGTGGCCAGCTTCTCGATGACGGGCCCATAGTGAGATGTTGATAAGGAGATCTCGTCCACTGAGTACGTCGCGGGATGATAACGCAATCAGCGAAACAAGACGGAACCGAGCCGGGAGGTGCCTCGCTTCCATTTTGGGGGACAAGGGCGCCAGCAAGCCGACAGCAGCACAAGAAATGTTGTTTGAGTGGGTACTCAGGGTCAGCCTGCTGGAAGATGCGGATATCAGGAAGGCAAAACTCAATTACTACACCAAAGTCGTGCACCGACTAAGACCGATGTAAGTATCGTGACTCCAGATTGCTGCCACGATCCCGACTGTTACAGCGAGGCATCCATCCATCACCACATGCAGGTCCTTCATCTCATCCACACTCTCTGCCACGGATCCTTAACAGTCTCTCCTGCCCTGCTCAACTCCTCTCCAGCCCAGTTCGCTTTTGGTCTTCCAAGCGTAAGTGCTTACAAACCTCGTGGTGTCGGAGATTCTTTGCGTCTTTCTTGACTTTCTCGAAAGTTGGAACATAAGCAGACTGGAGATACTCTTCAATCTGTCCGTACGTCTTACATAGACCCTCGACCAGTTTTTGTCCAACCATCCCTCAATCACGTCACGATCTACGTTAGGCAAGGTTTTCATAATTCAATAGACAAGGCAATACTTACGTGGTTCCAGAGTCCATTTATTAGCATCGTTATGCAAATTCATAAGTTCCACATCGTCCAAACCTCGGTCAAACAACTCCCAAATGTCGGGAGTGTCTGTGTGCTACTTTCTCTTGAACGTCTTATCACTACCTCGTGCCGCGTGAAAGGTTCCTTTGTGCTAAAGGCACATGTCAGGGCTTGGCCTGTTGACTCATCTAGAAGGCCGTGCCCTCCGCGCCACCATTATGACGACCTTATCCGCGCATCCGCCTTTTGCGACGTCTAACAGAGATAGACGGAGCACAGCCACACAGCTATGGCGCATCTTCTGGAGCGGCAAATCGCCCTTCGCAAATACATAAGCAGGCTCTACCAAAAGAGGACGGCTTTGATCTGGAGGCTCATTTGTCCTGTTGCGTCAAAATTCCAATCAAGCCGACCTGCTGTCACTTTCGCCATAATATTACGAAATGTACAAGTGCAGAGCATACACGCAGAAATGTAGTCCGAAAAGCGGAAACGGGTCTCAGGGTAATGACCTACGTGCCTCCATCTTGGACCCGTGGTCCGCGATTTCAATATTATACATCAGTGGTAAACGAACAATAATTAATGCATGCTCTTCACTTCTCGGCATGCCAGGGGACAAGAGTCAGGCGCCGAGGCAAGGCCCCCGAGAATCACGAGGTTTGAGCACCCCGTTCTCTCGAAACGATAGGAGCCAGTCTATCTCCCGTGCCAGGCACCGCCACAAAACCTTGCAAGGCATACAGGCGTCGGAAGAGAATGAGAACGTATATAATCGGTTGTTAGAGCCGGCCACTTACGCGAACTTCTGCCCATCCACACCAAGATCATACCATACACCACACTATCATCATAAGTGACTCCACAAAACACAGAGAGCACCGTCGCCGATTCAGGACAGCAGACCTTCCCAGGATTTGACGCAACAGATGGTATGCTCCATGATGCAGTCAGCATCATCCCCGTATTGCGCGCAGCACGTTTATCGCCCGTCCCGACTGCCGCGCATCTCGACCGATGCAGACATCGATTCGGGTGTTAAACCCGCGCAAGATTTGAGTGATCGCTCGAAGCTCTGGGCCGAAATCAATCAGTGCGGTTGGGAAACGGAGAGCGCGAGACGTCTCCCTCACGACAAAGCCATGCGCAAGGCTTATATCAAGTGGCAGAAGCATCTGCGCAGTATGGTCTTGCTTCCGGACCCCAGTGCGGGGCAGGGGAGCGAAGTGGCGATAGGAATGGATATATATGATGCCTATCTCTTAGATTTCAGCTCCTTTATACGGCTACAGGTGCGCTTTCCCTTGAACATCTGGACCAGGCAAGCGCTAATGTTACGACCGGCCCCGCTTTCCCCAGATCACGCAAGATCTGACCACAAAAATGTATTTCTTCTGGGTGAGAGAAGGCCCTATTGGTCAATCAGGCCAATTGATCAAGACCGCTGAAAGCCCAGACTTGGGGGTACTATCGAGAAAGTTCAGCTACCACTTCAAGCGCTATACTGGCAAGGTGTGGGCACGGCGCTACACTGTTTCCCCAGATGAAACACGAGTCAGGCGGTACGAGTTCGTAGAGCTCGACTACGGACAAACCTTACATTTACCGGACCTACCCGACTATACGGCTCTGCACTCGACTGCTCCGGACGAAATCAAAGTCCTTCTGGACTTGGCGTTGTATGGCAAAGTATCACCTGTAACGACCAAGCCCCAGACAACGGAACGTCATGGTCACCATACACGGCGCCTTTCAACCAGCTCAGTCGCTATACAATATATCTCGCCTTCCGGATTTTGAAGGAGATACAAAGCCTGCTGGATAGCAGCGGCACTTCTCTGAGCTGGAAGGCTTTGCAGCGTCATACAACTCGCTACAGAAAGCAAATTCCGCTGTATCAGGGTCAGAGAATCTTCACACCAGTAATTTCAAGCTACAAGGCACTGTACCTCGAGTTACGGCTTCTGCACTCGCTGTCGCCCTATCAGCAGGAGATTTCGCGGACCGTGCACGTTGTTACGTAGCGCGCGATGATGGACTGGCGGTTTCACGGTGCACTCGCACTGCCATGGCACCATGCTTATAGTTCCTTGAGTCACGGTTTTAGACGCCTGGAAGATCCTACATCGACCGAATACAGGGAACTTTGCCAGTATTTATTCGGCTCGAATCAGCCCACTCACAAGATGAGCTTCGAGATCAAGGATATCTACCGAGTCTTTGTCAAAACCGGAGCGAGAAACGCATATAATGACTGGATTCAGAGTCGCGATGACCGCGACAACGAGGAGCGCCTGCTTTTATGGCACGGTACTAGGCTCTCTTCGCTGCATGGCATCCTGGATGTGGGCCTGCAGATCCGACGCCGTGGCGTCTTGTACACTGGCACCATGTTTGGTGAGGGTATATACCTAGCGGATTCATCGAGCAAGTCAGCAGGGTACTGTCGAACCCGAGGTAGCACTGGAGATGGTGATGCGGTTCTGCTTCTATGCGAGGCCGACGTCGGAAAAGCTCGCTTACAGGATAACTCTTCCAATTATTTCGCTCACTTTGATATCGCGGCCTCGTGTGGCCAATACAGGTGTTTTCAAGGGCTTGGTAAATCTCAGCCAGTGCGTTGGAAGAGGACCACCTGGGATATGCAAAGGGCACCTGCTGCCAAAGCAGGTGTTGTGCAGCTGGTAAGTTGACGGATCCTGTAATGCTAGCTTCCGCTGCGTAGAGCTTTCTGGTGAAGGATATACCTTCGCCACGATGGGAAAAGAGATATCCCTCACCAGAAAGCTCTACGCAGTCCAGAACTCTTCGTTTGCTGAGTGCCTCTGGCACGAGATCACTTTGTTACATCTTCCGGCAGATGTAAGGTCACAGTCATTGAAACACCAAGCTGACAGTTTTCGTTATTTTTTTCTAGCCCGACACTCGGATTCCGTATCATGCATCGAACCCGCGAGGGGATTTGAAATTTAACGAATACGTTATTTACGATCCCTCGACTTGACCATTCGATACATTCTTCATCTGAAAATAAGTACTGCTAGGTAATTGAAGAACGGAACAAATTGAGATCCCAGCCTCCGCCTCGCCTGCTTTCCTCCTTCACCCACCTGCACAACCACCACGACTACCCTCCCACGACCTTCATCAATCCTGACACATCATCTCATCATTAGCTGGCAAGCGTTCCAACAGACCATCGCGACAATTGCACACACTTTGGGGCTAACCTTGCCAACCCACCACCACCACCCCGAAGGGTCGGAGGAACCAATCAGTCCTCCCCGGGGAGGTATCTTCTCCCCCTTTCTGCTTTTCATTTTCCTACTGTCCCATACGTAGCTATTCAGCTTGCCATCATCAACAGTTCAAGATAGGAACCAATAGTACACAAGAGCCACCGGCAGATTTTGCAGCCTTTTGGCCATGAACCGACAACGAGTCACGACGCCCTCACGTTTTGCCAAGCATACACAGCAGTGACACCGAACTACCATCATGGCCACGCCAGCAGTCGAGGAGCAAACCCTCCGCAAACAGCGTGTGCGTGCACTGGCTGCCAACCTCGATAAAGGCATCGGTGGACTGGACGTGCTGAAGGCAGTTGACGACACCTACGTGCCTCCAAAGAGCGGACATAATCGGCCTGGGGTCGCGCACGGCACCACGCCATACGGCCTCTCTCACAAGTTGCGTGGTCGACTGATGTCGAGCGAGGCAATCGATGGCAAGTGTATCTTTTTCAAGGACGTTCTCATCCGCCACACCGTCGTCTTCCGCAAGATCCAGATCGTCGACGGCGTCACTCCGCAAGTCACACAAGCGCACCCAGCATGCCCTGATGGGCCAGTGCGTTGCTGCCAGTACTCAAATGGGCGCGATACGACATCCTTCCCAGAGAAATGGTTGAAGCTCACAGAAGCTGCCTTCCGACCCTCAAGATCTCGGGTTGTCACGTCTGCGGTCAAGATGTCGCTCGTGATGGCTCTTGGCGACAATGTCCACTTTCCGGCAGCCATCTAAAGCTTTTGCTCGCCACTCTTGTCCGTTGTGAGTCTCCATATACGGATCGCTGCGTGCACAGTGCATGGGAATGAGCGGGCCGAAGTTGACAAATTGCGTGGCATTCCCACGCGATGACGAGAGGTGTCATGATTTGGCTTGACTTGCTCATGAAGATCATCATTGCCTCCCTGGTCCTGGTGCGCTGGTCTTCATGGGGATGGAAGGTCAGCTAAATCGTGGCATCACTCGATATATCTGCATGATTCGCTGGAAAACGTTGGCTGTAGATGCACTTGGGCACCTGGACAGCCCCCAGAGCGACGAAATCCTTGTTGTCTATCATATCTCCATGCTCGTCCAACAACACCGTTTGATTCAGATAGTGCTGATGATCTGAACGCGAGCTGAGGTCGTTGGGTAGTAATCGCATGACCCCAAAACAGAAACATCTCAGCACCTCGAATGCGATGAAAGGTAGAGGCTGATCAGGGAAGTGGGCGTGCAAGGTCTTGATGGAGTCCCAAAGCCACGTGCCCTACCCCACAATCTACCAACCTCTCACGACATCTCACGACGCATGACACGCCCCTGCTGCTTTCTGATCTGCCGGCATCACTTGCGGCGACACGCAATGTCAGACCCTGGCTTTTCATACTTGTGCTCGGCTCCGTCCACTTAAGCTTCGGGCGTGGTGGTTGGGCGGGGACAGGCATCGGGATGTGGAGGAGCTTCGCCAGCCCATGCCGTGAGTGGAGTCGAGGCGGAGGCTTTCCATGGGGTTGCCAGGATTCATGTTGGAGAGAGGCTGAGGCTGGCCGGGTCTGTGGAGGAAACTCAGTCCGGAGCACAATCGCGGAGCACGATATAATCTGGGGTCAAGTCCAGGTCTACCCCAGACTCTCCGCTTCCTCCTTCGCCTTGGCCACGGCAGTGTTCAACCTTGTCCTCACGGTGATACTTGCACATTTACTTACCATCAGTGGAACGACCGCACGATTTACGAGCTCGTCATGGCTGACAATAAGCCCGCCGCCATCGATACGATGGACCACATTGACGATGCGCGCAGCGGCAGCGGTCACGAACATTCCGAGAAACCAGCAGCCACGGGCGCCGCCACCCACGTGGCCGGCGATGCCCTCCTCCTCGACAAGCAGGGCAACATCCGGCGCCTGCCCATTCCATCAAACGACCCCAATGATCCCCTCAACTTCAAGACGTGGGAGAAGGCAGCGACCATCTTCTGCTGCTGCTGGTTCTGTAAGTCTCAATTGCATTCCCCCGCTGCAATGCAGGGAACGTGTGCTGATTGTGCTTGGTAGCCTCGATGTCCCTTGCTCTTGCAGCCGGGCTTGGGCCGTTGTTGGGAGTCTTCTTTGGGATGTACGCTCCTCAGGGCTACAGCCCGGGCCAGATTGTTTATCTCCTCACGATTCCCGCGTTGTGCATTGGGCTTGGTAAGTCTAGTGACCTCATACACACGTGAGACACGAGTGGCTAACACAATATTACCCCCAGGAAACTACATTGTCCTGCCTCTAGCTCTCGCATACGGCAGACGGCCCGTGTTCATCGGGTCCACCGTCGTCCTCCTCGCCTCCTCGATCGGCGCCGCCACGCAAAACTCGTACACGGGCCATCTCGGCGCGAGGATCGTGCAGGGACTGTCCACCGGCGCAACCGAGTCGGTTCTGCCTCTCATGCTCACCGAGCTCACGTATCTTCACCAGAGGAGCAGGGTGTTCGGCTTGTACTGGCTGACCCAGACGCTGATCTCGAACCTCCTGAACATCTTCTCGTCCTACATCAACGCCGCCCTGGGCTGGCAGTGGTACTACTGGGTCTTTGTTATCACGATCGCCGTGGGACTCGTTGCTTCCATCTTTGGTGCCTTCGAGACTCGCTACGCCCGTCCGGCCATGAGCATTGATGGCGTGGTCGTCTACACTGACGACTTTGGCGTGACCCATGTCGTCCCTGCCGACGAAGCGAGCAGCCACCCTGAGCTCCAAGCTCAGGGACTCGCTGGCCTTCCAGACAACACGCCATATGACGGCCCACAGCCCACTTACAAGAATCGTGTCGCGCTCTGGGGCAAACCCCACCCGACCCCAGCTAAGATCATGGTTAGCTCGTGGGTGCTCATGGTCAAGTGCTTGACATCGCCAGCTATCGTCTACGCAATCCTCATCAGCTCTGTTGCATTGGGTAAGTATCTTGCGTTGGCCTTCATTATTATCATATCATCTTTGCACAATGCAGAAAACGTGTCATCGCTTTTCCTTCGATTTGGTTTTCGTCGTTTTCGTCACTTCATTCCCCTCATCCATTCGACGCGCACGGCGACTGTCTTTCACGAAAACTAACAAGGAAACAGCCGGACTGATCAACCAGAGCCTGTCCTACAGTGAAGCGCTCATGGAGTACGGCTGGGCTCCTGAGTCTATCGGCCTCGTCAATGTTGGCGCCATCATCGGCTCGGTTCTGGGCTCCGCGTACTCGGTCTTCTTCGGCGACTGGCTTGTCCTCTGGCTGGCCAAGCGCAACCAGGGCATCCACAAGCCCGAGCACCGCATCATCGTCCTGGCTCCCATGGGCGTGCTTGGTTTTGCCACGCTGCTCGGCTACGCCTTCACCGTGCACGGTCTTCCGAGCTGGTGGGGTCTCATGGTGACGTTTACCTTTTACCAGATGGCCTGGGTGTCCGTGCTCATCATCTCGACCACGTTTGCCGCCGAGGTGTGGCCCAAGCACCCCGGTCCCGCGCTCGTCATGGTCGTCGGCAGCAAGAACATTGTCTCATTCTGCCTGACCTTTGCGTATACCCCCATGGTCGAGCACGGCGGCGTCACCTGGGCATTCTGCGTGCTTGCGGGTGTCTTTGCGGGGTGCTTCTTGCTGGGGTTCCCGGTCTACTTCCTCAACACGAAGTGGCGCAGGAACGAGAGCAAGAAGGACAGCATCAACTCGACGACGGACTAGATGATTTTGATGGCTTAAGTAGAGCGATTAGAGGACGTATCGCAAGATTGATCAGGCTAGTTCCCCTTTCTGAAGGACACGCGGTAGTTTAGCCATTGTACCTTGGTCAAACCAAATTGAGCTTTGCCGACTTCGTCTCAAGAGCATTCGTCTGTCCAGCCATGTGTCGTACCAGCAATACGGTGCATGTCACCATGTTATCATGCCGCACACCTGCAGCTGACAAATGTGTCATTGACCACTCCCCAAGCTTGCTGTGCGCACAGACTCGTCCCACGTGTCACGGGTTCGGCTTCTCGTGGCGCTAAATGCTCTCCACTCCAAACCCCACTTACCCCGGATTTCGTGATGTGGAGGGCTCCCCGCATCCCCGCCCCAGCTTAACCCCGTGCCTCCCGAGCCACGACGACCCCTCAGCCGCCTCCTCACGCCTGCAAGAGCCGACTCGACGGTGGAGACACGAACCGAGTTTCCAAGGGAACCATATGCATGTGGACATGGCATCGCTGCAGGGTTCGGTTCGCTCGGCCTAGCGCGTCGCGGATCACGCGGTTCGGAAGACACCCGCAGGGTGCAGGACCCCTGGAGTCGCTCTCCTCTTTGTCCTGTCTGCCTGTCAAGCAGTAGCTGCTATAAGTACTGGACAAGTCCCTCAGGTAGTTGGAAATTGGTAGCAGCTGCACATCTCCATCAACCGTTCCACTTCCGCCTTGTCTTCAGTCTGACCTGGTCTGACCTGCGCCTGTGTGTTATCATCAGCCATCCATCCACTTCACGTTTCACGACGCGATCCCCCCAAAAATGTCAGAAGGCGCCATCGCCAAGCTTGAGGCTCGGGTCCGCGCGGCCGAACGCCTTGCTGAGCGCGTAAGTTCTTTCCCTCGAAGCACTGCCTCAGTCATAAGACCCGGCAGTCTTCGCAGTCGACGATGGACTAGACATTTGTTGACTGACACCTTCTCACTCACACCACCAGGCCCAGGCCCGCGGCGCGATCGAGAACATCTTCTCCAAGTACATGCACCTACACAACGTCTTCCGCGACGAGGAGATCAAGCCCCTCCGGGTCAAGCGCGGCACCGAGGGCATCCACGCGCAGTACACCAACGTGGGCGTGTACACCGACTACGACTCGGTCATGAAGTACCACTCCGGCGGGCCGTCCCCCGTGGGAAAACTGATCCTGCACATGACCAACACCCCTGTCATCGAGGTCGCCGAGGACGGGCAGACGGCCAAAGGGTTCTGGCTCATGAACGGCCTCGAGTCGGGCACCACGGACCCGGCCAACGTCGGCGCCATGCCCGAGAACCTGTACGAGCCGGCCGACAAGAACGTGCAAGGGAAGCGGGTGTGGGCGCACTGGGTCTGGTGCCAGTACGCGCTCGACTTCCTCAAGCAGGACGGCGAGTGGAAGATCTGGCACTTCCGGTGCCTCGAGGTCGCCAGGGCGCCGTACAGCGAGAACTGGATCTCGTTTGCGGAGAAGAACCAGTTTGCGTTTGGCAAGGTATGTCTTGACCACTGCGTGCGCCGCACCTGTTCACTGGACAACACTGATCGCTTCCGACAGGGCTTGGCGTACTTTGGGGACGACGGAAAGGCTGTCTTCATGCCGCAGGTCGACAAGCCCGCTGAGAGCAGGTCAGACATCTACAGCCCGGACCGGGTGCAGAAGTTGGCCGTGAAGCTTCCCGAACCATACACGACTTTCAAAGATGTCCCGGCGTACTGAGTGGAATTTGGTATCAAAGAATCATGATGGTGTAGATGCATACAAAATAAGGCTCTTTGGCCGCCAGCCCCGTTCCCATCAGTCCGTGATGTGATGATTGGAGAGCGACGTAGTCCAGCCCGGAGATCTGCGAGAAATCGAGATGAAACGGTCCTACTTCCCTCATTCTTTTCCGCCCAAGCTGTATGCGCTTCAAAAACGCAGACTTTGGCTTGCCAGGAGAATTCTTTTCATCCTGTTGACCCTCCCCGTGACCCAATCTAGGGATCCGGACATTCGGTGGACATTCGGGCGGCATCCAATTTACAATCGTGCTACTAACTTACGTGGCGTCAGAACCGGCCTGAAGGTCCGCGGCGTGGTTGAGCAGACTGCACATAAGCTAATACACAAGGATGATTATCGCGACCCTCAAGCTGCAACCAGTGATAGCATGTTGACCACCTTGACGACGTCGCTTTCACATGCCACTGGTCGTGTCGAGCACTCTGTTTAGCCACACTGGAACCGATTGGTCCGCCCTCATACATCGAAGCAGCTTCCCAGGGGTTTAGACCTCTCTCCGCTGGGGCTGAAGCAGGACTTTTTGACACGTCGCTGCACACCCTGTTAAGCCCTAGATGTGCGACTCCGCGAGACATGGCGCGTAGGACCAAACTTCCGGAGAGGGCAAGGTATCAAAACCATGTGCAGGGGGCTCACTTTGATCATTGTTCAGAAACAATTTGCCGAGCCTGCTGGAAGTAAGAATCCCCCTCCATTACGGACTACGCTCCCGGCCAATGATTGCTTTGAGGTGGCGTTTCTCGCTACCAAGAGTGCGCGGATGGGCTTATGTCGGTAAGGACTTCTGACAGATCGAGTGAGGACGGTAGCAGAAACGATAGCGCCCTGTCAATGACACCATGCCCTCCTTGTTTCATACCATGGACTTCATCATTCATCCTTTCAGGCGCACCCTGAACAGCAGTTGCCAGCATGCTTGTAACGATGATTCCGAGCTGTCAAAGCCCTGCGGGTTATCAAGTGGTTCATTGTGTTGAGCATGACGTCCTGGATGCGGTGTCTGGTAAGCCTACGTCGAAGGCATAACTTCGCCGCGCGGGCCTATCTGGCACTCCACCGGCAAATCCCTAACCAAGGAATGCTTTCCTTCAGCGATGGCCGAGTGCAGCTGCAGGGCTGATGATCGACACGGCGATGGTCTTCCGTATGCATTAAAGAACACGGAAGTTCTCGTGGCACGGAACCCTTGTCTCCATCCCGGTGACCTGCAGAAGTTTAAAGCAGTCGAACATGCCTCTCTATCTCATCTCGTGGACTGCATTGTCTTTCCAGCACGTGGCAGACGCTCGCCGGCGGACATGATGTCAGGTGGCGATCTCGACGGTGATAAATTCCTGGTGTGCTGGGACAAAGACTTGATTCCGTCCACCTTGTCCCAACCAGCCGAGTATCCTACCACCGAGGAGCCCGTCAAGTTTCGTCCCATCACGGATGACGATAGGTTGGTCTACGTTGCCGAATATACGAACGCATCCCTGGGCAGGGTCAAGAATCTCTATCTGGATTGGGTACGGGTGAAAGGACCTATGGCTCCGGAATGTCAAGAGCTCAATCGGCTATTCTCGCAATGTGTGGACGGGATCCAAATCAAGATACCGCCGCGACTCGAATCTATTCCTGTTATTCCGTTAGACAACCAGAAGTTCATACTAGATGAGCTACATGAGGCAGCTGCAGCTGACATCGCTCGCGGACGACTGCGTGAGACCAATCTGGCCTGCGCAGAGTTCGACATCATCGAACTCTTGGTATCTCGTCAAGACATCGCGATCACGGAATTTGAGCTCTTTAAGTTGACGGCAAAGCGGTGTCGCAGGCATGGGATGTGTCTAGGAGACTTCCTGTCTTACTTTGACATGAACTCCTTGACGGCCGAGGAAAAGCACTGGGCTCTCTCTTCGACACAACAACTACAGTGGGCACCTTCTCTCATCCTCAATGCCCTTTGTACATCCAAGATCGTGTCCGAGAATGATATAGCTCACCATGAGCTGAATTCTCCTCGGCTGAGATGGAAGAGGGTATATGACTCCTCACAATGCCGACTTGCCACATTCCTAGACACTGCCGCCAAAACGTTCGAGGAAGTTCAGAAAAAGCTGGTAGTGGTTCAGGTGGATGAAAGATTGTCTCTCATGATATATATACCACGGATGATACCAAAGGCCCAAGACTGTCTCGTCCACGATGCTGTTCACGTCGTGGCCTTTCCGCATGCCAAAGACTTATCGTCTTTCGGCCGCCTGTCTTGCTCGACTCGGAAGAACTACCGCTTATACTGTGACGACAACCTGTTTCAGTTGTTTGAAGGAAAACGGAGCAATACATGGATATTCATCAAGCGAAGTGCTTCGGATGATACTGCATATCGCAGTACTATAAATAGAGGTGACCGGCGGCCACCGCGCAAACAGAGAACGGCACCGCACTACAGGAGAGCGGACAGCTCCAGCAGCGAATGGTGCCACTCACGATGAAGGACAAAGGCGTATATAGCATGGAGGATTTCCTAGACAGACAGTCATTACCTTTGGACTTCAGCGATCAATCTAAGTACCATTCTCACCCGCACTTGGACTAGTCACTCAATTGTCGAGACTGGTATCTCTTCCCAGAGACACGACAACCCCAGAGAGAGAACGACATTCGACGATTGTGATATTGCTTGAGCTTTACCTACTTTGCAGAACAGCAACCCCGAAGCCCGACCAGACGGTTAACCCCGGAGGTCGGATCGTGACATCAGTCTTTATCGGACTGGATATGCCAGCCAGCGAATCAGGTTGCGTGCTAATCATCTTGGATGAGGACTCTAGCTTCTTGAGGCCCTTAGCCTGATCGGTTGGTTAAACTGCTGTCTTCTCTATCTCTTATCTCTTACTTCTTTTCATAGCGTGCCACCAGAAGGGTGCGGGAGGCCACGCAATCTTATACTCGGTTTAACTGTTCTACCGCCTTCCATTGTCTCTCGCCACCGTGCCACTTAGGTAAGCCATGCTGACGAAAGGTAGAGTACTGTACAGTACTTTAGGCCGTGGGAACAGCACGGTGTAAGCGCCAAGGGGCCTTAAAGCGAGACCCCAGATATTAAAACATTGATGCAAACGCGGGAAGCCGATTTCGCTAGTGAATGTACAGTAGAGACCGAAATCTGTGTCCATTTTTCAGTGTTTAAATATTCATAGCACGGGCCCGTTTTAGGGCCCGCTGTGGCTTATACATTGTGCGTTCCACTCCATTCTACGGCCACAACTATGTACCCGTAAGCTCCCAGCCACGTTTGTGATTGGTCCAGCGTTTGTCGTCGATGACAAAGAATACAAGCCACATGTTCGACGCCACACGAAGGCTGACGTCTGGCTAGATACATCCTAATGTAGTCCCACGGCAGAGAGATGAATAATTATATGTACCTCGGGTGGAAAAGCACCTCATGCGCTTACAAATATCCGCCAAGGGGACTCGGGCGAACTTACGGTCCGGAGCCCATCGCGGGCTGACACTTGGCGGCTTACAAATTCTCGAGGCACCCTATTGGTTAGCTGGGTCAACTAAGCCCAGATCAGGTGCGGTAACATGGTCCGTGGACTCAATCAAATAATGAACCGTCTCGGCATTGGCTCCTGGCTATCCCTCACCCCGGGCCTGCTCAACAGTTACGCTTTGTCCTCCAGCTGTGACTCTTTCGCCGACCACAACAGCTACTGCGAGGCTGTCATGGCGACGCCTTTTGGACTGGGCATGTCAATCACCATGTAAGATCGGATCAACAAGTTCGGATGAGGCCGTGCAAGTCCAAAGATAAATAGATACTTACATCGAGGTCGAGAGTCGGGAAAGGAGGCAACAACCAGCTCCTTGGCTTCATTGCGGTGTCGCCCTTACAATCACCTTCACCGATAAGCCTTATCCTAACCTCTAATTATCCATGGCGTCCTTCAACGGAAACGTGACGTTCTTAGGCGTCGGCAACATGGGCACGGCGGCGATCCAAGCCCTTCGCAAGGCGTCGCATCCCGTGACTATCTGGAACCGCACCAAGTCTCGTCCTCAAGTCCAGGCCGCCATCGACGCCGGCGCAACCTTTGAGCCGGACCTCGCCCAGGCGCTGTCAAGGAGCGGCGTGATCGTTCTCTGTCTTCTCGACTACGCCACCATCACCAAGATCTTCTCGTCGATTGGCGAGCCCGGAGCTGTCCTGAAGGGCAAGTCCGTCATCAACCTCACCAACGGCACCCCGAAGGAGGCTCGCGAGATGGAAACGTACTTCACGTCCCTCGGCACCATCGTCTACCTCGACGGGGCCATCATGGTTACTCCGCAGATGGTTGGCGGCCCTCACGCATTCCTCTTCCTCAGTGGTGGCCAGGGGAGCACTGAAACCCCCGACGGCGCCACATCCCGCCTCGTCGAGCTTGTCTCACCCATCGGCAAGCCTGACTACCTCGGTGCCGATGTCGGTGCGGCCTCTCGGTACGACCTTGCCTCCCTCGCGCCCATGTACGGCATGTTCGCCGGCGGCTTCCTGGGCATGGCACTCCTGAAGCGAGGGAACCCCAATGCCAAGCTGGTGCCTGTCGTTCAGGAGAAGATT
Source organism: Microdochium trichocladiopsis (assembly GCF_020744255.1). NCBI lineage: Eukaryota > Fungi > Ascomycota > Sordariomycetes > Xylariales > Microdochiaceae > Microdochium > Microdochium trichocladiopsis. The sequence goes on from NW_025763566.1 coordinate 53,474, forward strand.
GTGCCCATGATCGCTGCACTAGTTCCGTATATGACGGGCATTGCGCGTGCGTGGGACGCCGAGGACTGGGTGGAGAATGATGGGAATCCGGTTGGCATGATGGCGGTGGGCGTGCAGAACATACTGGCTGCCGCGGCCGACGAGGGAGTTGACGGGACAGTGTTGGAGGAATTTGGGGGCTTGATGGAGAAGGTGGAGAGAGACCATGGATACGATGCGGGTATTGCGGCTGTGGGCACTTACCTGATGAAGTGAATGAGACGGGGAAGGGACCGTGGCGCTCGAGACCCCGGCAGTGCTTCACCATATGCGTGGACCTTGTGGGCTCTACCAACTCACTAGCATATGCATGGATTGTATGAACCGTACATATGAACTGTTCCCGTCCATTAATTCCAGGTAACAACGGGCAGTCGCGGGTGACGAGATGGAACGACCCAGCCTCGAGTAATTCCAAGAGAAGGAACTCATAGTCCGTGCAACCGTCGAGATGGCTCTTCGAAGGACTTCACCCACTCGGCAGGCTCCAAAGCCGCCGGACTCCTCATGCCAATCGTCTGACTGGCGTCTTTCAGCTCCTTGATCATGCGTCCTCGGTCACGCATCTGGGCTGCGGCCAATTCACGCAGGAATTCCATGGGAAATTTCCATTCCTCGCTCTCAAATATCTCAGGCGCCTGAAGGTCCACAACCCAATTGACCCATAAGCGTCGTAGAGGTGAACCGAAGTGCGTATTGTCGTAGACGAATTGTACGTACGAAACTGGAACTTTTCGGGACTCGTGACGCTTTGAGCGTAGGACATCAAGGAGTGGTTCTTCAAGAGATGATATCGCAAGATAGTCAACGAGTGCGAAGATTGCGCAGAGCAGACTCCACTCTAAATCCTCGAACCTAGACATATCCCTATCAGACAGCCATCTCGCGATAATATCAAAAGCCTTGTCGTTATGGTCCGGCAGTCGCACTTCTTGTTCCGTTGCCTCTCTAAACCCCCTTTTGAATGCGGATTCGAAGAATGATGAGCATGCGCAAAGTGTTTCCTTTTTGAAGCAAAACCTGGTATTTTTCTCCCCGACTAGGATAGTGACTTCGTCGTTGTCGGATGTATCCATTTCGTCGTTGGGCACTCCCACCAGTGGCCTGGGCGGAGACCCAGCGCAGTGTCTCGTCGACACGTGTGGTGCCGCTCCAGAAATCGGTATTTCCGACATTCTCGCGTGTTGGAGGCGAACTCGAAGGTAGAATAGGGATATCTCAAGATGAAGACGAGAGGCACCTGGGATCCAATTGTGGGTCAGCGACGGCAGATTGTGGGAGTTCAAGACCATGACTACGCCGGAGACACCTGCCGCAGCCGTCTGTACATCACCGCTCTCGGCCTCTACGAGGTCTACATCAACGGGCAGCGGGTCGGAGACGAGTACATGGCCCCTGGCTGGACGAGCTACAAGCACCGCCTGGCATACCAGGTGCACGACGTGGCGGCACTCCTGGACAAGTCTGGTCCGAACGTACTCGCCATCGAGGCTGCCGAGGGATGGTATGCAGGCCGGTTGGGCTTCAATGGCGGCAAGCGGTTTCGTTGGGGAGACAAGATCGGCGTGGCCGCACAGCTCGAGGTCACTGGTTCGTCTTCATCACAAAGATGGACTTTGAGTACGGATGAGACGTGGAAGTGCGGACTCAGCCCGATCCAGACCAGCGAGATCTATGACGGCGAGGTCTACGATGCGAGATTGGAAGATGAGAGCTGGGGCAAGGTGACCAAGCAGGACAGCAAAAGGACAACGATAGCCGGCGCCGTTGTGATTCTGCCACGTCCAACAGCCACACTGTTCTCGCCCGACATGGCCCCTGTGCGGGTCACGAACGTGAAGCCTTGTGTAAGCGTCTTTGAGAGCAGCAGCGGCAAGACCATCCTCGACTTTGGCCAGAACCTGGTGGGCGTGGTTCGGATCAAGTCCGCCGACGGAGCGCAAGTTGAGCTGTGGCACGCGGAAGTCATGGAACATGGCGAGCTGGGCACCCGACCGCTGAAGCTGGCCAAGGCACGATGTCTCATCACCGGCTCGGGAAAGAACATCGACTCGTGGCGAGCACGATTTACATTCTTCGGCTTCCGGTATGTGCAAGTGGACGGCTGGTCCTCTGGGACACCATCGCCAGACGACTTCGAGGCGCTCGTGCTGCACACCGAGATGAAACGGCGAGGATTCTTTGAGTGCTCCAACCAAAGTGTCAACCAGCTACACCGCTACGTGGTCTGGTCGATGCGCGGCAACTTCCAGTCCATACCTACGGACTGTCCTCAGCCCGACGAACGACTGGGCTGGACGGGAGACGCGCAGGTCTTTGCTCCCACGTCCGCCTTCCTGTACGACACGATGGGCATCTTAGGCAACTGGCTCGAGGACTTGGCTGCAGAGTAGCTCGCCGACGAGCAGAAGGGTATCCCACCCGTAACCGTCCCCTTCGGCCTGGGCGACAACTTCCCCAACATGCCCCAGGCCATTTGGGCTGACGTGGCAGTGCTGATGCCTCGCGATCTGCATCGTGCCAGCGGCGACGAGGTCATCCTCGAGCGGCAGTTCCGCAGCATGCAGACGTGGATCGAGCAGGGCGTCGACAGGGGCCCGAACGGACTCTGGAGCCCGGACTCGTGGCAGTTTGCCGACTGGCTCGACCCGAATGCGCCCGCCGAGGACCCGGCCAACGGCAGGACAGACCCCCTTCTCGTGTGCAATGCCTATCTCGTGCACACGACAAGAGTCTTCTCCCAGATCTGCCGACAACTCGCCAAGACAGAGCTGGCTGACAAGCACGAGGCCGATGCGGACCGCCTCCTGGGGCTGTTCCAGCGCCACTATATGACAGCGGATGGCCACCTCATGTCATCTACGCAGACAGCAATCGCCCTGTGCATCACCTTTGAGCTGTATCCCCGTATCAAATTCAACCGCGCGACCGCCGTCCACGCTCTCGAGCGGCTGGTACGGACTGCTAATTACCACATCTCGACAGGCTTCGCCGGCACACCCGTCATCACAAAGGCCCCTACCGCCGCCGGCAAGCCACAGCTCGCGTACCGCATGCTGCTCGAGAAGGGCTGCCCGAGCTGGCTGTACGCGGTGACTATGGGTGCGACGACCATCTGGGAGTGCTGGAACAGCATGATGCCCGACGGCTCTATCAACCCGGGCCACATGATGAGCTTCAACCACTACGCTCTTGGTGCCGTCGCCGACTGGCTGCACTCGACCGTCGGCGGCATCAGCCCTGCCGCACCGGGCTGGCGGACCATACGCGTCCGGCCGGTGCCAGGAGGCAACATCACGAGCGCCAACGTGCGGTTTAACGGGCCCTACAATCCTGTCGCGTGCGAATGGAAGTTGAAGAACGGGACAGAGTTCTCGATGAAGCTCACGGTCCCGCCGAATTGTGCTGCAGAGGTCACGCTGCCGTGCGACTTCCGCGCCTCCTTCTTCGAAGGTATCGAGGACGGAGATGGTGAGGCGGAGAAGGTGCAGACTGTGAGATCTGGCATCCACACCTTCAATTGCAGATGTATTGCAGGAGAGTGGCCGCCAAAGCGCTTCGGGCCTCCTTTCCTGCCGCACCCACCTATTCATATCGCGGAATGAGCCGCAGGGAAGCGAGCTGACCGCTTCTCCTCCATAGAGGCGAAACTATGTTTGCTAGAAGACTTCGGGCCTACTTCATCTGCATGTATGACTAAACTCAGCTGTCCGTGAAGAGTCTGTCCATTTTGTTTTTCACCCCTTCCTGATGCGGAATCTCTGAGCGTGTCTCGTGTATTTCATCACGGTGCGTCTCCCACTTTGAGAACACCCTACCTAAATCACAAAGTGAAACTACATTCCCAAAGCATTAGCGGCTACGACTCATGAGGTCAGCCCTGGTCCTTTGTCGCAAAACGATAGCTTGTATAGAACAGTACAGTATAGTGAAATGGTACAGTACCGTAACGAACTGAGTAACTGGTTAAGGATATTTTTCTACATAAATCCCAGCATTTCGGAAATGACCCTCAGCACTGCCTTGTCTTCCACCTACTATCTTGACACAAGATCTCATAAAGCCCTCGAAATCTCTCTGAATGAAACTTTGGTGATGCTTACGTTATGATTTCATATGTGTCTTCACTTCACCAAAGAACTCCTCAATGGGGTTAGTTCTCGGACTATATGGTGCAATGAAGTCCCACTTTACAGAAGCGTCCTCACACATCTGCCCAATCCTCTCGGAGTAGTGGAGAGACGGAGAACATCGCTTGCGCAATTTTGATGGGTTGTGGAGCCTGGGTGGGGATCTGTGAGTCATGGTCACAGGCGCCTAAAATAGCGACTGCTAAGGTTTTCTTTGGCAGGGTACTTAATCCTGATCACTCGGCACTGTTCACAGCCCCACTTTCTCTTATTCTCCGACTGGTTACTAGAGACGCTGAACCTGAACCTAGCTGTAGCATTGAGCCACTGTGTGCTAGATTACGCGTCGAACCTGGTCTGTACCTCATTACGAGCCAGAGCACAGGTGTGTTTCGAAATCACGGAAATATGGCCATCCTCTGAATGACCTTTTCTACCTCTTGACAGATTTCTTTTCCGTGGCTGGCAGGTTCATTCGTGGCGGAACACCGTAGGAATAACTTCACCCGGCGCTCTAGCCCCGAACGTGCAATCTGAGGGTAAGAAGCACGCCAATGTTGAGTACCTAATGCAGTGTCCTCGTCCCACGAGCAACTGCCGACGGCAGCTCCACTTCCCTACTAGGAAAGCTGAGCCACCTGTTTCCCCAGTGGGAAAACGCGCTAGTCTCCTCCCCGCACCGCTGGAACCATTAGCCCCGAGCGCAGGCGCTTCAGGGGCCTCACGCCAACACGACTGACGATCGTGTGTCGAAGTGTGGAGGTTCTTACTGGGGCTTGAAACTTCCCCATGGGGCGCGTTTTCCAGGCCATGCTACTCCCCGCATGGCTGGTGCCTCAATCCGGGGTCTTACACGGCTAAGGACCCGGCATGGCATAGGGGTCGATCACTATTTAGATCCTCAGACCACCCACCTTGTTCCCTCAGTCTGCGCCCCTGATCCGGTACGCTCGTCTCTGCGTGTTTTGGTAGATTCGTCCTTGTTGGCCGCTGTGTTATTCTCTTCATCACGACGATGGCTGCTCACCCAGAGCCAGACAACAAACAGGACGGCCCTGTGGCCCAGCAGCACGAGGATGTGCCAAACAATATCCTCGCGCAGAGCGCCGACCAGGAGGAGCACGTCCTCGGCGCATGGGCGTCGCTCATGGCCTACCCGTGGGCATCGGCATGGTGTGTCTACGCCTGCTGGTGTGTCACCCTCCTCGGCTTCGACGCCCAGGCTGCTGGCGCCATCGTGGGCATCCCTCAATTCCGCAAGGACTTTGGGTATGAGTTTGAGGGTGAATATGTCCTTCCAGCGTATTGGCAGTCCCTGTTCAACGCTGCACCCGTTGCTGCGTAAGTTTCTCTCTGTGCTTGTAGAAGCGAATCGCCGCTTTCAATACCTTGAGCTGACCAAACGCTGGCAATGTGCAGCGCCACCTTCGCTTCCCTTGCGTCAGCCGAGCTCTCTGACCGGATTGGACGCAAATGGGTTCTTGCCATTGCCCTCGCGTTCTCCTACATCGCCGTTGCCGTCGAAATGGTTGCCACCACGAACGAGGTGTTCTTCGCAGGCAAATTCATCAACGGTTTCATGATTGGCATCATTGGCACGATCATGATTGGCTACATTGGAGAGGTGAGCAGTTCCTCACGGCTGTGCACGGTTGTCAACAGCATCAACCGCCGTGCAAATCAATGACAACTTCGTTGAGTGTCTAGACTTTGACTGACAACTTTTGGATCATGAACAGATTGCCCCTCTCGCGCTCAGGGGTCTTTACAGTTGGGGTTGGTGTTGCGTACGGCATAGGGCCATTACTGGCTTTCATCGTGATCAACTACACCGGAACCGCCGACAATGCTTGGGCGTACCGAACGGTGTTTGCGACGCAGTTCGGATTCGCCGGCGTCGCTACCCTCCTCTGGCCATTCATGCCTGAGTAAGTAACCGAGAACGCCCTTTGATCTGATGTCTGTAGACATGAAAGAATCATCGGCACACACGATCATGCAATCAAGGCTAACAGGTTAGATCACCCTGGTGGCTCGCCCGCAAGAACCGCCGCGATGCAACGATCAAGGCCCTAGGCAGACTCGGCTACACTGGTGACGAAGGCATCAAGAAGCTGGCTCTGATCGAAAAGACCCTCGACGAGGTTCGTGCGGAAACCGAGGGCACCACATACATGGAGTGCTTCCGAGGCTCCAACCTGCGCCGCACTTTGATCAGCATCATGCCGCTGATCATCCAGATCTTCAGCGGCATCACCTTTGTTGCTGGGTACTTCACGTACTACCTACAACTTGCTGGCTATGACACCCAGACAAGCTATCGACTTCAGATTGCTCAGCCGGTGCTTTCCATCGTGGGAAACCTGATGGCGGCAAGTGCGATCGAGCGGGTCGGGCGCCGCAATATGACCTTCTACGGACTCATCATCCTTACAATCTTCCTCTTCATTACCGGCGGCCTCGGCACTAGAACCGAGAAGCCCATGGTAGAAGGCACTGTTGCTTTCATTCTGATCTATTCCTGGTGGTACAACGTCAGCATTGGGTCGACAGCATTCAGCCTGCTCGCGGAAACATCGACGTCCCGGCTGCGTGTGAAGACCGTGGCGATCGGCTATTCGCTCCAGTCGGCCTTCAATGTCATGTGGCAGTTTGTCATCCCCTATATGTTCAACCCAGACAAGGCGAACTTGGGCGCAAAGATGGCCTTCATCTTCGGTGGCATCTGCTTCTTCTTCATCGGGTATTTGTTCTACTTCCAGCCCGAGACCGCCGGGCGGTCGTACCAGGAGCTCGACGAGATGTTTGCCAAGGGCGTGCCATCGAGGAAGTTCAAGACGTACAAGACTTCGATGCAGATGCAGGCGGAGGAAGAGCCGAAGAAGGGGGAAATTTGAGAGTCGAGGGAAGACAGGGGTCGCTTTGAGAACGTCATACGCAGGGACGTAAGGCTCGAATATCCTGCGTGCGAACTTGAGTGTCACATTAGTCTCAGCGGCCAAATCGAATATCAAAGTCGTGATTGCACCTCAAAACCTTATTTGAACCCCAAGGAGACGACGTAGCAAGTTGACCAATCAGATAATTGAGTGTATCGCAGGACTTAGCTATCGGTGGAAAGATATAGGCATTTTTACCTCAATTGACCGACACCAGAATGTATAGCGTTGCTTACGTCCTGTCTTCTCAACGGAACAAATACAAGGTGAGACGATTGTGTTTGAGCTCTTGAAGGCCCATGGAAAGCGCACCCGGTCCAGCACATTGCAACAGGGTGTTGCTCCTAGTTTGGGCAGCCATGCACACATCCCTGCTGCCCTGATCAGACGACATATTGCAGGTACCTGCCAACGCTTTGCTTTTGTGCAGTCTGCCTTGCCAGCTGAGCCGCCGCACAGCCTCTCTCACCAACCCCGCATCTGACCTTCTCTCTTATCTTGTTCGTAACTTCTCTTTCGTATCTCAGCGTGAATCACGAGCCATGTCCGCATCAACAGTCCGCACGCCATCAACATTCCCAGAGGTTCATACAAGTCATCAGCCGGTCTCTGCCGGGGTTGTGTTGGATTCGCACGGCCACCGCCGTCTCCATTGGACGAAATCGGTCCTCGCAGGTCTCGACACGCCACGCCGCGATAATGGAGGCTCTGGCCGCTTTCTCACTCGCGTGCAACGTCCTCCAGCTGGTCGGCCTAGGCTTGAAGATCTCGAAAGTCCTCAAGGCAATCCGCGATGATCACCAGCCAGACTCAGGCGTGCAGAGCTATGCGGTCACACTAAAGCAGCTCGGGCACGAGGTCACGCAATCTGTCGCCACGCAGGGGCCGTCGGCTAATGTCGCCCTTTGCAGCAGGGCAGCTGATGTTGTGGCAGTCGCCGAGGAGCTGGAGAAATTGCTGTTCAGGTTCACGACCGGAAGGAAGAATAGGCTTCGAGACTTGGTGGCATATGCGCGGAAACAAAACGATATCAAAGCCCTGGAGCTGCGGCTTCAGAAGACTCGGGATGCATTGCAAAGCACAATACTGATCGAGGTGTGGTAAGCCAAAATCTAGGCTGGAGAGTATAATGTGTGCACAGGTGTAGTACTGACACTATAGCTGTGCAGGCAGAAAGTGTACGCACAATGGGATACCATCAAGATCGAAGTCCCGTCCTTCAGGAATGAGTTGAAGACGCTGGCGTTGGAGTTGCAACGGGGCAATACCAATGTTCTCGACATCATTGCCAAACAAGACGCCGCCTTACAAGCACTGGGTGGCATCGAGATTGATACTCTATACATCAAGGAGAATCTCATCAGACAGCAGGCAGAGACCCAACAGAGCTCCGAGCTCAAAGGGTTCCTGGCCAGTCTTTATTTCCCCTCCATGAACGCAAGACGCAACATGTCATCGATTGTTGCTGCTCAAGGCACTTTCCAGTGGGCCTTGGACACTTCGAGCCAGTTGCAAACCGAGAATACCACCGAAAACAGGCGAGATCATCGCATGCGGACGGCCCGCAGGCTGCGGCTCTGGATGGAGGACCCAGGCCAACGCTTGTTCTGGGTAAGCGGCAAACCAGGTTCCGGAAAGAGCACCCTTATGCACTATCTCGCTTCAATGCCAGAGAAGCTCCATGCTACTACTAGTGGCCGCAATGACGCAAGCCATACGATGCTCTCTGCGTTTATATGGGCAGCTGGAGACGAACTCCAGAAGTCAGTGAAGGGTCTTCTCTGCACCTTGCTTCATCAACTCTTCAACCAGAGCAGTGGACTGGCTAGGCTCGCGCTAGAAGCCCAAAAAGGGCCTTTCTCAATGAAGGTAAGTGTGTCCGATTGGAGCGAGGCAGAGCTTCGTAGCACTCTTTCTGGCGCACTACAAGTACTGCAAGGCCTGGTGCACATCATCATAGATGGACTGGACGAAGTTCATCCTGGCGATGGAAGTCCCGAGCGGTTGATGGGCTTGGTACAATCACTTGTGGCGCATGGCAACGTCAAGCTGTGTGTATCGAGCCGGCCAGAGCTCTTCTTCGAGCGATCACTCCAGCATTATCCTCATTTCCGACTCCAGGATATCACCTGGGACGACATGGAGCATTATGCCAGGCAGGAATTGGCAGAGGCTCTTGAGTCGATACCCAATTCTGCATCTTGGAGGCACAACACCGAGGCCGTCCTGCACCACATTGTTTACCACGCACAGGGCGTGTTTCTGTGGTTGCAGCTCGTGATACGAAGTCTCAAGACCGGCATCATCAATGGCGACTCGTGGGAGATGCTCTGGGAACGGATTTCTGAGCTGCCGGTGGACCTGGAGTCGATCTACAGGGCAATGGTCCGGCGGCTGGAGCGAGAGAGCAAGAGCTATCGCGACTTTGCAGGGACCGTTTTCGCCCTGTTGTTGATGCACGATCATTTCGTAGCGGACAATTTTTTGCTGGCCATGGACCGAATTGTCTCGATTACGCTTTATTTCGACGAAGACTTGCGGCGCCGCTTGATCGAGGGAGACGCCGGGAGTCACAGAAGCTCCCAACGAGAAGTATTGAGCCGTGTTAAGCGCGTGTGTAACCAGATGCGTGTTCGGTGCGCAGGGCTCGTGGAACCACCCTCCAATTTCGACTCCTTGCCTACGGATTTCGACGTAGAGTCCACGTTCTGGCGCGCTTCCGTCACCTTTATCCATCGCACCGTGCACGACTTTATGCTGGACGCAGGCCGAGGACTGTGGGAAGAAGTGATGCCACAAGACTTGACTGTCTGCCTGAGCGTGCAGCACGCCCAGTCGAAGATGCTTGGTCGAAGGATTGCCCCGACTGGGCTCTGGGGTCCACCAGTATGGGATGGGGAATGGGACATGGATTTGTTGGAATGGTGCGATGCGATTCCCGAAGGGCTGGCTGGAAACCAGCGAGAGGCCGTGTTTGAGCAGCTGGCGCAGATGATGACGGCAGAAGGCCACTGGAGCAGGGACGAGCGCAACCCCTGCGTGCTGGCCGTGGCTTGCACGTACGGGATTGTACCACCACGGCACTGGCTCGAGAGCTGGACACCAACAGGTATGAGCACGGCCGACTTTGTAGACCACCTGCTCACGGCCTCGCTGGCACTGTGCACCGAGCAAACTTCGGGCATCGTGAGCTGGCTGTTGGAGAACGGCGCCAATCCGGCTCGGCGCGACCTCGCCCACTGGCCCGGCACCAACTGGCCCTCGGCCTCGGTGCTGGCAGCAGGTTGGTTCGTAGAAGATCCGCACACGCGCGGCCAGGCACTGCAGGCGATAATGGATCTCGACAGCGGACTCGAGCAACAGTTGACGGTTCTCTACACACGCCTGGGCGGCTGCATCTTTGCACTGAACCGGCACACATCCTTGTGCTCGTTCCCACTCAGGCTCTCACAGGCCGACACTCGGGGTCGTCACGTGCCCGTGCTGCGGATGCAGTTTCCGGCTCTTCTCCGCTTGGCCCTGCACAGCATCAAACCACGGCACATGGTCGCGATGCCTATTGCCAACCACATACTGCAGCGCCACAGCACCACCGAGTCAAGCATCCAGCTCCTAGGCTTTGTCAACATCAGAGCACCAATTTATCGCGGAGACCGGCGCTTCGCATCCATCACCGGCAGCTACAAGCTCGAGCGCGAGCTCATACTCCCTCCGCCCAGGCCGACCCTCACAGCAGCGCTTGGCGTACTGGACAAGTTCGACGCAGAAATCGATGCCATCCTCGAGGCGCCAATGCTTGACAGCTCGCTGCCCCGAATGGACAGCCCGGAGACGATGGACTGGCTCCTGGCCTCTGGTCTCGCCAAGGACAAGCGAGATCGATACTACTCGTATGTACAGGCAGATGAATCTCGTGATTTGGGCGGGCAGGATTCTAGCGACTAGATGAAAACAGAATGCGACGGCGCTATGGGATCGTTCCCAGGGGCCTATGTAGTAATCACCCATGGCTACGAATCCTCATAGTCCAAACACTTTTGGAAATATCAAACTCGACGCATGGCCCGTTCTTGTTTGTGTTTAGCCTCGTGGACTGTCTTGTCGGCACACTGCTCCTCACTGGTCCACCGCGATGATCCCCCAGTGCGGGTCTCTGCTTCAATCTTCTGCTTCATTCCCCGATCCTAACAGTTTGTCGCCGGAGCGGCTGCTCCAATAGCTCAACTGCCCTTCGTTGTGAATAGACTGTACTGCGCGCTCGCCGGCCGTAGATGGACCCTCCGTCCTCCACTAATCAGTGGCCCTGATTTGAGTCATCAGAGCCAAATTCACTTTCTCCTCAACTTTATTCTTTCCTTCTCCTCTTCCATTCGAGACGGCGAATAATAATCTCTTTGTGGTCATGAAGACACAGAACCAGGCCGGGAACACATTATCCGCTATGCCTCCTACCCCGAGCTCAAAGTAGCACCGTGGCTTGATGGCGTGGGCGGAGTCATCATTGTAGTGCCTGCTGTGCCTGTAAATTACTGTTTTGACGAAGTACGTTATCAGCAAACCGATGTAGAACAGGTCTTGCTGCATCGGGGCGCCAGAGGGTTCGCCGGGCAGTAGTGTCTTCTATGGTGTGCCAGCCTTTGATCAAGCACTCGTGCTTTATAGACATGAAGCCGCGCGAGATCATTGCATATGCTTATCGAGGCGATCCTTGGATTTTCTATACCATGGACGACGGGAGCGTTGGACATGGGTTTTCGGCACTTGTAGAGCTATGTGAGCCGCCATGCTTACCGCCAGCAGCGGCATCTGCCGCTGGCTGTATTCAAGCTCCCCCACGCAAATATCGGCTATCGCAAAGCGTAGTCGTCCAGCATGTATGCTGTCCAGACCATGCCAAGGAAAGTGATTGCACAGAACATTGGAACAGCGATCAGGGGACCCCTGTTGCTATGTCATGCCGCATTCAGCGACCACAATACATCCATGAGGGCGATCTGACGAAGGGCTAGCCTGGTAGTCGTCCCGTCCTTCGCTGTGCTCAATTGCCGTACTGCTGAAATAGCCGTGGATGAGTATGGTCAGTTTCTTGACGTTGAGCTGTACGCTATGCACTGAAAGGGAAATTGATCTCGCGGAGGTCTATGCGTCATGACCAAAGTGATCCGTTGCGGCTATCTCCGCAATCGCCGGATGGTCGAACAAGGTCCCCTGCACACCCACGCATTCAGGGCGCGGTCAGCTGTGCATGTGGCTTCCGCCAGGTCTGCATTGTCCAGAGCTGCCTGGAAATTGAGGGAGCGAGTAACCGGATAGCGCGAGGTCTAATTTTACGCATGGGTCAGACTCCAGCTGAATCTACAAACTAATTAGGCTCCCAATCTTGGTACCCATCATCCACGATGACGGCACAGGCACCAGGATCCGGGAATGACTACGCTCCGGGTGGGTGGGCCCCAAGAAAGCTTGTCTCAACATGCCTGGCCCCGGGAATCAGATTAGCCCGAACTCGACAGGCACCCGAATTTCTGGGAAGATTATAGGGCCTACCCACCGCACGCAGGCTCTCGACGGGCGTGGCATTTATGAAGCCACGATGCCTTCGGTTCCATAAGCAGTCTGCTCTGCACATTCAACACTCCATATCGTATCATCTCTAATTACCAAATGAGATCATCTTCAATTAGGCCAGAGTCGCGCTCCATTTGTCCGCTCCCTCAACTACAATAGTTACTCTACTCTCATAAGTTGAAACATCTGAACAGAAACACACCTCCCTACCGTCCAGCATGGCGCCATTCAGAATCCTCATCAGCGGCGCAGGGATCGCCGGCCCCGCCGTCGCCCTGCTCCTCGCCCGCCACCGCGACTGCGCCATCACCATCATCGAGCGGGCCGCCAGCCTCCGCAGCACGGGCCAGCAGATCGACCTGCGCAACCAGGGCGTGCCCATCATGCAGAAGCTGGGCCTCGAGGAGGCCGTGCGTGCCCGCATCGTCAAGGAGGAAGGCACCAGGATCATCAACCGCGCCGGCGCCGAGCTCGCTTTTATCCCCGCCCTGCAGACCGGCTCGGGCAAGCAGAGCCTGTCGTCCGAGTTTGAGATTATGCGCGGCGACTTGGTCGACGTGCTGTACCAGGCGACCAAGGACCTGGACAATGTCAAGTACGTGTTTGGCAGGACGATCGAGAGCCTCATCGAGGGCGGCGACGGTCCCATTGGCGTCGGATTGTCCGACGGCACCACGCACGAGTATGATCTCGTGATTGGCGCGGACGGCGTGGGCTCGCGGACGCGCAAGCTCATGCTCGCTGGCGGGGAGGAACAGGACAAGCAGGTCCGCCAGGCGACCGGGGTTCAGCTCGCGTTCTTTACGATCCCCGTGGAGAAGGACGACTCGCGTGCCTTCACAATCTGCAGGTCGACCAAGGGCCGACACTTGATGACGCGCCGGGACAGAGACGACGTGCTGCGCGTGTTATTCATGGCACACGTCGGGCAGGCCGCCAGCGGAGGAAAGGGAGATAGCGAGGACGACAGGCTCCGCGCGCAGCTGCACGCCGCCAACCGCAGCGGAGACCTCGAGCAGAAGAAGAAGGCCTGGGCGGCTTACTATGCTGACGCTGGCTGGCAGGCCGAGCGGTTTACACACGCCTTGCTGCACAGCAAGGAGGCAGACGACCTGTACGCTCAAGAGCTGCAGAGAGTGGTGCTTCCCCCTGGAGCCTGGTCGGGCCGCAACGGGCGGGTGACTGTTGTCGGGGATGCGGCGTGCTGTGTGGCACTGAACAGAGGACTGGGCACGACGGTGTCCTTTGTCACGGCCTATACCCTTGCCGGTGAGCTTGCGAGGCACTGCATCCCTCTTAAGGGCAGCGGTGCAGGCGCAAAGCAGCAGCCGACGCGGGAGAATCTGGAGCATGCCCTGGCCGAGTACGAGAGGAAGACCCGCGTCCTGACGGACCCGGTACAGAAGGGCATGCCGGGCTGGGTACGATCAATCTTCATGCCGGAAACGGAAACTGGGCTCAGATTCACGGAGATCTTGATCCGGTGGTTAGTTCCCGTGGGCAGGTGGTTATTCAGTTGGATGCCAGAGGACAAGCCAGAGGACATAGCGAAGCAATATGCCTGGCACGACTATCCCGAGTTGGAGGGAAGGATTAATTGTTGGCAATCTTCAAATTGTTTCGTCAAGTCGTGGTTTCTTTCATCAAGACACAATCCCCTTCCGCACTCATTGTTTATAGAACCCCTACTCATTATGCAAGCAAATATGAAATTTGAATGCTCTACGAGTCACACGTAATCTGACACGATTTGATCGATCGTGCGACGACCAGGCATAACCTGCAGCACAGGTTCCATATCTAATAGTCAAGACAACATGTAATAAGTCATGCGTGAATTACTGGCTTGCCTGTCAAAGATTTTCGAGTATCGGTTGTGAATACCATTACATTCACCCTCATTATCACCGATTCTTCACCCTCGCCACGTCCCATCCCAAATCCAATCTCTCTTCGGCCCAGCACCATCGTGGCCAGTCGTATCCCTCAAGGACTGGCACCACTGTGCGTTGAACGCCATGGCGCTCCTCGCCGTCGCCCCGGCCCCGAGTCCAGCTGCGGCTGCCAGCTCCCGTTCGGCCGCCGAGATTTTGCCGCGGGCGCGAGCCAGCCTTCTCTCCTCCCCTGCGCGGCGTCCACGAGTCGCAGGCACTCTGGCCCCGTGGGGACCTGTCCGCCATTGCTCGTGATCAGCACGGGCTTGCCGGACGACATTTGCATTTCGACGTCAAAGTCTGGGGATTCCGGCTCGGTTTGGGGCGTTATCGCCGCTGTTGCTGCTGTTGCTGCTGCTGCACAGGGCATTCTGTCCGAATGCGTGTTGATGGTGTGCTCGCTGGCAGAACACGTCTCCAAGTTCCCATGGGTGGTGAGGAGATGCATCCCATGGTTATGTACTGGCAGCTCGTCATGGACATTTGTGTGCGTCGTCGTCGCCGTCCCCCCTCTGAGCTTGCTAGTAATAAAGCTTCCAAACGGCCGGATCGTGG
Organism: Microdochium trichocladiopsis; assembly: GCF_020744255.1. Classification (NCBI taxonomy): domain Eukaryota; kingdom Fungi; phylum Ascomycota; class Sordariomycetes; order Xylariales; family Microdochiaceae; genus Microdochium; species Microdochium trichocladiopsis. The sequence goes on from NW_025763566.1 coordinate 68,639, forward strand.
TTGTCGCCGTGGTGGTCGATCGGTCCCCCGCGCGGGTGGTTGAGCTGGCAATCGTCTTGCCCGTGATGGTCGTCCACATCTTTGAGAGCTCGCTCGGCTCGTCCCTCCTGTCCGGCGGTAGTTGTGAGCGTCGCGTTCTCGGCATGTTCTGGGGCTGTCGGTCGCTGTTGGCTCCGCTCGCTCGCCTGGTGACGCGCTCGACGAGGACATTGAGTGTTGGTAGGCAGGCGCACGACAGGCCGAGGACCATCTCCAGGAGACTGTGGTGATGGTGAGAGGTGAGCGACTGTGAACAAGGAGTGGAAGGGGAGTGTGTGCAGGTACTCACGTCAAAGTAGCAAGGAACGCAAAGTCGTATGTAGAGTCGACGGAATCAAGATACTGGATGACGAGATAGAGCCGATATGTCGTCACGGCGGTCGCAGCGCCACCAGCCCCGAGAAGCACACCAATCTTGATCTTCTTCTTCCATGAAAAGCTGAGCGACCATGTGAGGGGGATTGGGAGAATTAGGATCGTGGTATCGGTGATGATGGCAAGGCACAGGTCGCTGACAAACACCTTTCTCATCTCCAGGCACGTGCCGGCGATGTTGGGATCCCAGTACGAGGCTATCGGCGTGCAGATGAACATCTTGACGAGCTGGATTGGGAGGTACGCCAGGAATAGGGCGATGATGAAAATGTATATGCCCCGCACGACCTTTTCCATCACCGCAAAGACGCGGGCGACGAGAAGGAGAAGCGTCACCTTCGTCACGTACGTGGCGGGGATGTAGACAATGGAGCTGGCATACAGCCACTGTGGGAAACCACGGTCAGCGGTTGCAACGGCTTCATTGCCAACAGAAAAGCATGGGGAACAAACCCGGAGTATCTCCACATAACTGTCCTCTGACACCTCCGACATGTGATGGCCAAGGCCGTAGTGAAACACTGCAACTCAGAGGTCAGATTTGCTGGGCGTGGAAGCCATCTTCAAAACTTACTCATGATGGCAGTCATCGCGTAGATGATGATGGACATCTAATTTGCACACATTGTTAACGGGTCGAAAGAAGAGAAGGGACGGGTCGGCAGATCCGAAGTCATTGGAAGACCTACCCATGCTACGATGCAAGTCCCTGCAGCCGCTGGGGTTAGCAAAGGGAAGGATATAAGCGATATTCCATAATCAGAGACTCACAATCGTCGAGAAGCATCCTAGTACCAGACGTGTATTTGACGAGGAATCGCAGAAAGACGAGTATTGTTACTGCGGTTGTGCACGTAATGACGCCTGCTAGCTGCCCGCGGGCGAATTTGTCGCTAGACTCCGACACGACCGGAAATCCGGCGTCGCGCGCCCCAAGCCAAGTCGCCCGGGGCGCGGAATTGAGGACGTCGTTTTGCAGACCGCTCATGCTTTGCGGCTTTCTTTGGGACCTCTCACGGATGCGGTTGCTATGTCGTGCTTCGCGTTGGAGATGATCCGCGTATGGATTGAGGGGTCGGCGATCATGAGGCAAGCGGTGCGGTAGACCGTGGTGAAAGACAGGACATGGTGGCTTCCGAGTCCTATAATCTTGACATGTTATCGAGGAGAATGAACGTGCGTCGCGTCTGAGGTCAGAACCGTGTTTGGGTTCTATTGTTGATGGTAACGATGTCAAGACGCCTTTCATGGGCCTGCTGATGTTGTAGGTTGCAGATGGAAGAAGCCCCTCAATCCTGGCTTCCTTTGGACTGGGTCGGTGGTGAGTGAGACAAGGGTGTGCCTAGCACGTTGCCCCAGCGGCAAGCCTTTCGGCTTACCGGCAGCGGAAGTGCTGGCTAAGGGAAAGTGTTAATGTGCTCCATGCCCAGGACGAGCTTATGCGGCTCGAGTCACGACCTGCAGCATGCGTGAACATGGGCGTCACGATCGAAGGAAAATGCGATCTGGGAGCAACGAAAAGACCCAGTGGTTGGGCCGACGGATCCCATAGCGTAAACCTTATTAGATGGAATCGAGCGCCCGTGCCGGAGATCCCACCGCCCTAGAAAAGGCACCGGCTTCTACCCCAGACCTGCTTTGGTCTAGTTCACTGGCCTGAATTGCCAAAGCCCAAAGTTTCTCTCCAAAGCCCGGCTCAAAGGGTGGCCTTTTCACAAGAGAAGCCTGGAATGCCCATGCTGCTCCATTTCCCTTCTGGACGACAAGGCCATCCGTGGTGCTAGCTTCGCATTCGTCAAAGCTGGAGAGATACCCACCTCCTTCTTCAGGATCTTCAACGGCCGGCCACCACTTTTGAGTTGAACCAATGCTTACAAGCGTCTTGTACCCGATGGCCAAACGTTCTCCCGCACATAGACCATGACCCTTTCCGGCAGCCGGGCCGTTCTTGTGCCAGGGCATTCGCAGCCAGAATGCACTGTGATTGGCCCGCAGGGTCGACGCAGCCTGGGTTAGGATTCATCGTTTGCCGAGGACAAGGTCTCGCTTCATGTGCGTGTATGTACGTGGGTGCATTGTCACTTTTGCTTGGCGAGGTAAGGGGGGTGCGGGAAGCATCCAGGGATGAGTGCGAGCCAGATTGCCGCTGGCTTTGACCACCAGTCGGTTGCATGCCACGCAGCATACCTGCCACATGCATTCCGGCTTCCTCAGGGTCGCAAGTATTCATCAGACTACGCGCGGAGGAAAAAGTAATGTGCCCCTATCCCGTTCCTGTTGTTCCAACTTCCCGCCTGGGGTCCATCGCTTGAGATTAAAGTGTCTGAGACCTGTCTTGGACCACCCCATGCTTATGCGTGTCTGCGGAATGGTATAATGAGTTCGCAAGTAGAGATTCGTGATTGTTCATGTATTCAAATTGGCATGTCGTGCCGACCAGTGTCTCGATACTCCCGCTCATCCACTGAATTTGCTTGTATCTCGCTCCCAGGTGTCCCGCTGCCCAAGCCACATTGACTGCTATGGGATTGCACATTCAGTCTACCCACTTCCGGTAGGGGATCAAATCAAAGCAGAGCGGGAGCACGGTCTGCGCCACTTCCCACCTTCAACGGGCCGCAAGGAACCGTTGAAGGAACAATCAGAGCCCTCCAGCCATGATGTCCTAACGAGGACGGCACCACACTCAGAGTGTCTCGCATCCATGACTCGCACCCGCGATGGGGCCACCATGGACGGGACTGGCGATAATTCTCGCCAATATTTCGAGGAACTGGAAATCTTCTATTGGACCACAGACAATTTCGGACTGCGCAGCTGCGACAAATCGTAGCGGTGTAGATGCCACAAATGCAACCACCTTTCAAGCAGCGCGGGTGTGCTTGTCGCAGGGCATGACAGCCTGGAGTCCCTGAGAGTTGAGCTGGACATGCAATGTCCGAGTCAAGCCAGGTGTTACTGATGCCACAAAACGTACGTGCACGTCCCTTCAACAGCAGAGATTACCCCCAAACGCTGTCGTAGTTCATTGCCAAATCAGCTCATGACGTAGTCGCTTTGTGTTCTGGACCACCTGTTGACTCGGGGCAGCTTCCAGGCAATCGCAGGGGAGTTGGCCTCTCTTGCACCAACACAACCCTTAGAACAATCCCGATTATCGATCAGGCGATTACCCACCTACTCGATTTGTACTCTTGAATAGAGGGCCCGCTAGTCGCTCCACGCCGTCGAGCTTTGAGTGGTCGAGGGCTAACTGCGCCAACGGCCACAGCTAGTCCTGGACCCGTGATGGCCCACAGCCAGTGGGTGCCACTTACTGCAGATAGTGTGGTGCTCTCGTCACTCAGCGCCAATGACTAGGGTAGCAGAAACTCGGTAGTCGCCGATCGGAAGTTGCCGAGTACGCGTCATGCTATCAACATGCCATGTCAACGCTCGAGAACATGCTCGATTGAATCATTCTTGTTATCCTAAGACTTCTCACCAGGTTAACGCGATGTTGACCAATGGGTGGTCTGATTACATATTCTGAACAAATCACCACAACAGCAGACAACGCTAGAACGAGAAGCATCGCGGAGCCAACCTGAAGACCGGCCCTGGAGGTACGTAATCAGCTTTTTGTGTGATACTCCAGCCTTCACGGTCATAGGTGAGCTATTTTTCATGGCAACATTACTGGAGAAATGACTGGAGAAATGATGAAGTCAGCGAGGACTGGAGGCACGAATGTGCGATAATACTTGGCCACCCCATTTCGCAGAGCGAAGATCAGAGTGCCGACCACCGGGGAGATCTTCTCAAGAATAGTCACTACGATCATGGCTTCGACGATGGAAGTGGAGGTTAATGTCATTAGAAATATCTTTCCTTATGAAGAGCAGTGCAACATTCCCGTGGACCACCGAGGTGCTGCGATCTCGATGATACCCGACGCAAGCAAGGATAACAAGCATCTAAGACACGTTTTTCAAGAAAATATTGTAGTCAAGAAGTAGTGCCATGCGCGGTGGATCACACGCCTATTTCCAGGAGCTGCACAGCTACTAGGATAGCTTTCCCGTGGAGAAGGTCGCAATCGATGACAAATAGCACATCTTCTTGTCTGGAGAATTTCGCCTGCCCAGACACCTTGCTACGGCTGACTCGAGACTATCTACTCCATGGAAACATTCAAATTCTGTCGCAGATGATGGTAGGATAGTATACTTCCAGACGGTGAGGCTGAACAAGATACCTCCAAGTAGACATCGCGAGAACCTCAGCAATATCCAGCATGCTGCCCACGGGTTTCATGGCGAGGGCAGCGTCCACTTCGACACCTTTCTGGACAGCATCGTACCTAACGCAGAGGTGCTGGTCACCCTGGAGGGAGCCAGTTTTCCCCGACTGCTAATGCTGAGCCACTCGAACGCGTCCATGGTTCGTCTTAATGCATGGAATTTGTGTCTCTCACAGTCTGTCGAGATTCTCACACCACTTGAGTACAGACGCCTGGAAGAACCTTGTAGAGGAACAATCGATCCTGTGAGCGAGGTTAAAATAGCTTCTGGCGCGTGCACAACATAATACCCGAGACTCAGCCATCCGGCACATCTCTGGTGGTCGAAATGGTGCCTGAATGGCAAAAGAAAGCCCAATATGTGTATCCAAGACGCAGCTCGAGTCAGTATGAATTCCAGTTCCATTCGTTCTTGAATGTCCACGCGTCCATAACGGCCACGATACCCTACAAACCCGCCAATACTCCAAGTTTGAAAGACCACAACACGAAGCCTGAGGCAAAATCTCGAACCTTGAACTCCACGCGAAGCTGGCGAAAGCAGGTTATAATGTCTGTGCACGCGAGGGCACGTAAGCAGGGCCCTTATGTTGCATGATATACCCCCACGACGAATGGCACGTCGCTCCACTGCCTACGGCGGATACGACCCTGATCGCCAGCTGGAAATCAAGGTTGAGACCCCTGTCGGGTTTGCTGCACAAGCCCGCCCTGGTCCCCAGCTTTGTGGCATAAGCC
>NW_025763567.1:7500-10000 GCF_020744255.1 Microdochium trichocladiopsis
CGGACACCAGACCACTTCCATTCTGCTGCCTATCCTCCCAAAAAGACGTCCTGAAAGTTTCAGGGGGGTTATATTTCACGAAAATCGACTTTCCGGGAGGTGTCCCGGGTAGGCGTCTCTCGGACTCCTACAGGGTAGGTCAAAATCCGATTTCGGGCAACGATTGTGCGACGACGAGATGAGGTATGAGTACCAGACCAGGCTCGTCTGAGTGCTAATTCTCTCGAATTCACGCTGAGAAGGTTTCATTTCATAGACAGCCTACCCGGCAGCTCCCGGGTAGGTCACTTTTCGACTTTGGATCAGGATTATGCGACGACGAGGTGAGATACCGGGCCCGGACTACCCGTATTCTAGTCCCTATCCTCCCAATAATACGGCAGTATAAGCCTTAGCCTGGTCCGGGAGTGAGCAGTCTTGTGCAAAATCCCATACAAATTCTTTTTTCGGAGTTGTGGTTTTGTGACGGGAGCCCGCACACGCATGTTCGGGTGCCAAAGAGGCCCGGTGGGTACATGAGGGGCGGGTTGAGCGCCTGTGGGGAGTGCCTCAGCGCCTGCAAGCCGTATCATACAGCGGCTCACAGCGCGTTTAGGGCCCCTCCTCGGGGAGCCTGGCCCCTAGAGCAGCGTCCCGGCCGGCACCAGGACGTAGTGCCGGGTAGGGTGGGCCAAAAACCGGCCAAATCGCCGGGTTGGCTTTCCACCTTTTACAGGGGCGCTGAAAAAACGGGAGGGTGCGCTGAGGCCTGGAAATCGGGCCCGGGAGGAGCTCGTGGGGCGTTAAAAGGACCGCACAGCCTATCCTGGAGTGCCGGGTAAGCTCTCTCGAGCGGGCCTACCCGGGAGGAGGCTTATAGTGGGTTATAGAGGGCTAGGGCGCTGTAGCAGTGGTTTAGTGGGTGGTTCAGTGGGTGAGTGCCCTGTAAGCGGGTGCTGTAGTGAGTGCTGTAGTGAGTGTTCCAGTGGGTGGGTGCCCTGTAGGAGGGTCCTCCAGCGGGTCTTCCAGTGGGTGAGTGCCCTGGAGCAACCCCCTAAGCGGGTGCCCCAGCCAGCCTACCCGGCAGCTCCCGGGTAGGTGACTTTTCGACTTTGGGGGCTGCACACGGCGCTACAGCAGGGCCCAGGCTTCAGGGGGACATTTTGGAATCAGCAGCCTCTCAGCTACAAAAACGGCCCAGCGACCTACCCGGCACCTCCCGGGTAGGCTCTCCCAGCGGCCGACTAGAAGTAGCCCAGCAGCCGTACTAGGAGAGGTATGGAGCTGAAATTTACGTGAGAGCCTCTCGGGGAGGCAACCTACCCGGTAGGCTACTTATACCGGCAGCAGATACCCTGTAGGCTATTATAGGTGTTTTGACATACTTGCTAGCAAGATGCTAGACAGTCCATAATAATGATGAGTGTGATTTAGAATATTGAATTAAAAAATGAGAAACTGTCGTTGTAAAATAATTCCACAACACAGGATAGCCGCAACACAGATTTAAGACTATTATTAGAATGCTCGAGTTTTCGACTATCTATGATCAAATTTGAAGTTAATCGGATAAGTATTCGTGGAGTTGTGCCGGCCGACCTACCCGGGACCTACCCGGGACCAGGTGGGCGGCTGGTGTGCAGCCCAGTGCACCACAGCCCGCCCAGGCAGGGGTGCTCCCGGGTAGGTCAAAATCCGACTTTGCACGCCGATGCACCACGCCACAGGGCGATGCACGCTATAAATCGGGTACCATAAGAATCAGCACTCTCTCAACTTTCGAATGGTGCTCATAACAAGTCCGTAGCACCTCTGTGGCGTGAGATCTCAGGGCGGGTGTCGGAGGCGGAAATCTGAAGAGTACGTTTGTTCCCCGTAGTGGGTTGTGGGGTCAAAATATAGTGGTTGGGGCGCTGGGTGCAGTGTTGGGCGGGGGCGACAGTGAGGTGGTGCGCCGGCGAGGTGTGGTGGTGGGTGGGCGACAGCGTGGTGCAGCGCCGACGAGGTGCTATGGTGGGTGCAGGTGGTGGTGCAGGTGCTGCGCGGTGGTGCCGGGTAGGGTGGATGGGCTGTGGTGGTGGTTTGGAAAAGTGCCACGGCCAAGTTGGCCAAAAATGTGTGTTTGGGAACTTTTTTTTGGTGTGAGTGAGCAGCCTTGGCGGTTTTCCCATACAAAATCTTTTTTCGGAGCTCAGGTTTTGGACCGCGAGCCCGCGCACGCATGGTGTGGGGCCAAGTGGGGTCGGTGGGTATATGAAAGGGCGAACAAAGGCCGGGCGAAAGCACGGCTGGAGTGCACCTCTCCACTCAGTACAGTCCGCTGGAAAGGTGCTATGGTTAGTACTGGCTCACGCTGGGGACGCCTGTGAACCCGCCTAGTAGCCGCAAGGCGAAAAGCAACCGTCTCTTATCAGCATGGTAACTGTTGCGTGGTCTTTTTACAGCGTTGTAGCTTCGGCTCCGTAACGATTGACTCATAGCAGCTACCGACCCCCCTAGCGCACTGCGTGCAGTGTAATTC
>NW_025763567.1:17500-20000 GCF_020744255.1 Microdochium trichocladiopsis
GAGGTGAGATACCGGGCCCGGACTACCCGTATTCTAGTCCCTATCCTCCCAATAATACGGCAGTATAAGCCTTAGCCTGGTCCGGGAGTGAGCAGTCTTGTGCAAAATCCCATACAAATTCTTTTTTCGGAGTTGTGGTTTTGTGACGGGAGCCCGCACACGCATGTTCGGGTGCCAAAGAGGCCCGGTGGGTACATGAGGGGCGGGTTGAGCGCCTGTGGGGAGTGCCTCAGCGCCTGCAAGCCGTATCATACAGCGGCTCACAGCGCGTTTAGGGCCCCTCCTCGGGGAGCCTGGCCCCTAGAGCAGCGTCCCGGCCGGCACCAGGACGTAGTGCCGGGTAGGGTGGGCCAAAAACCGGCCAAATCGCCGGGTTGGCTTTCCACCTTTTACAGGGGCGCTGAAAAAACGGGAGGGTGCGCTGAGGCCTGGAAATCGGGCCCGGGAGGAGCTCGTGGGGGCGTTAAAAGGACCGCACAGCCTATCCTGGAGTGCCGGGTAAGCTCTCTCGAGCGGGCCTACCCGGGAGGAGGCTTATAGTGGGTTATAGAGGGCTAGGGCGCTGTAGCAGTGGTTTAGTGGGTGGTTCAGTGGGTGAGTGCCCTGTAAGCGGGTGCTGTAGTGAGTGCTGTAGTGAGTGTTCCAGTGGGTGGGTGCCCTGTAGGGAGGGTCCTCCAGCGGGTCTTCCAGTGGGTGAGTGCCCTGGAGCAACCCCCTAAGCGGGTGCCCCAGCCAGCCTACCCGGCAGCTCCCGGGTAGGTGACTTTTCGACTTTGGGGGGCTGCACACGGCGCTACAGCAGGGCCCAGGCTTCAGGGGGACATTTTTGGAATCAGCAGCCTCTCAGCTACAAAAACGGCCCAGCGACCTACCCGGCACCTCCCGGGTAGGCTCTCCCAGCGGCCGACTAGAAGTAGCCCAGCAGCCGTACTAGGAGAGGTATGGAGCTGAAATTTACGTGAGAGCCTCTCGGGAGGCAACCTACCCGGTAGGCTACTTATACCGGCAGCAGATACCCTGTAGGCTATTATAGGTGTTTTGACATACTTGCTAGCAAGATGCTAGACAGTCCATAATAATGATGAGTGTGATTTAGAATATTGAATTAAAAAATGAGAAACTGTCGTTGTAAAATAATTCCACAACACAGGATAGCCGCAACACAGATTTAAGACTATTATTAGAATGCTCGAGTTTTCGACTATCTATGATCAAATTTTGAAGTTAATCGGATAAGTATTCGTGGAGTTGTGCCGGCCGACCTACCCGGGACCTACCCGGGACCAGGTGGGCGGCTGGTGTGCAGCCCAGTGCACCACAGCCCGCCCAGGCAGGGGTGCTCCCGGGTAGGTCAAAATCCGACTTTGCACGCCGATGCACCACGCCACAGGGCGATGCACGCTATAAATCGGGTACCATAAGAATCAGCACTCTCTCAACTTTCGAATGGTGCTCATAACAAGTCCGTAGCACCTCTGTGGCGTGAGATCTCAGGGCGGGTGTCGGAGGCGGAAATCTGAAGAGTACGTTTTGTTCCCCGTAGTGGGTTGTGGGGTCAAAATATAGTGGTTGGGGGCGCTGGGTGCAGTGTTGGGGCGGGGGGCGACAGTGAGGTGGTGCGCCGGCGAGGTGGTGGTGGTGGGTGGGCGACAGCGTGGTGCAGCGCCGACGAGGTGCTATGGTGGGTGCAGGTGGTGGTGCAGGTGCTGCGCGGTGGTGCCGGGTAGGGTGGATGGGCTGTGGTGGTGGTTTGGAAAAGTGCCACGGCCAAGTTGGCCAAAAATGTGTGTTTGGGAACTTTTTTTTGGTGTGAGTGAGCAGCCTTGGCGGTTTTCCCATACAAAATCTTTTTTCGGAGCTCAGGTTTTGGACCGCGAGCCCGCGCACGCATGGTGTGGGGCCAAGTGGGGTCGGTGGGTATATGAAAGGGCGAACAAAGGCCGGGCGAAAGCACGGCTGGAGTGCACCTCTCCACTCAGTACAGTCCGCTGGAAAGGTGCTATGGTTAGTACTGGCTCACGCTGGGGACGCCTGTGAACCCGCCTAGTAGCCGCAAGGCGAAAAGCAACCGTCTCTTATCAGCATGGTAACTGTTGCGTGGTCTTTTTTACAGCGTTGTAGCTTCGGCTCCGTAACGATTGACTCATAGCAGCTACCGACCCCCCTAGCGCACTGCGTGCAGTGTAATTCTAGGATGCCAGACAGCTTTCTAGCGTGTTTATCGCCTGATCGCAGTCGGATGGGCTCTGTGGATGTGTGGCCGCTGGCTAGACTATTACCACTAGAGTGTCGGGAGATACCCACCCAATGGCCACCTAGTGGCCTGCGGGCTGAGGTCTCCTCTTGGGGCCTGTAAATCTCACCCTCCAGCGGCTTCGGCCTCTGTAGGTGTGCGGTGGACCAGTGCTCTGGGGAATGTAGAGGGGAAAAGCGGAAGGCGGTTCATGGCGCGAAGGGCTTCTGCCCGGACACGCTGTGCCGTCTCACTACTTCACTGTAG
>NW_025763568.1:0-27411 GCF_020744255.1 Microdochium trichocladiopsis
GTAACGGATTGTGGCCAGCAGGCCACATCCTCATAGGTCAGCCAGTCGGGGTCCAAGGACCCACTCTGTCAACGGTCAACGCCCATCTTACAAGTGAATCATACAGAGCTCGCACCAAATGCTCGCTAGATGGGCGTTGACCGTTGACAGAGTGGGTCCTTGGACCCCGACTGGCTGACCTATGAGGATGTGGCCTGCTGGCCACAATCCGTTACCCTTTTAGGGTTGCAGTGGGCACACTGCACCCGACTTTGAAACTACAAGAGAAGGGGCTGGTGCCCCTTCGAAGAATGGGAGGGTCGAGCAGTTCTTTCCTTCTTTTCCTTCATTCCTGGAGGAAAACAGTGGACACGGCAGGAGGGACGCAACAACAGGAGGATCGTTGTTCTTTACTTTTCTTCTTTTCTCCCTCAGGAGAGCAGTGCCTTGGGCACGGACGAACAGGTGAGTAGGAGGGACGAGAGGACAGACGGAAGCCTGGGGGCTTCCTATTTTTTTCTTCTTATGTTCTTGTGGCCAAGAACCAAGCCTACTGATGCACTGCGTGCATCGGCGACACGAACGACAGTGAGACGAGATGGCCACGACGGGTACGGAGGGGCAGCAGGCCACGGGGGTGGCGCGCCTGGTGAGGCTTCGACCTCTTCTTCCTCTTCACATGAGGAGGGTTGTACGTCCGGGGACTGTGCGACCGAGCGGGAGTGTACTGCAGAGCAAGATTATGGCTATTTTCGACAAACATCGAGCGGAGCTCTCTACGGAGTGGGCAGCGATGGGCACAGAGATGTCAGAAGCCCTGGAGGCTTGGTGCCGGGATTGTTGTGTGGCAGTTACTGTCGAGGAGATCCGAGCCGAGGAGATGGCAGGCGATGGGAGCCTGACCCCGGTGCAGGTGTTCCACTGGGGAGTGCAGTGTTCCGGGCCGGTAAACGAGGAGCTGCGGAGTGCATGCTGGAGGCGTATCAGGGATGCGACGAGGAGTGTGGATGAGTACATGATGAGTCTTGGTAGCCATTGCTCGGCGAGCAGGAATCTCGGATGGTGTTCCTGTCCGAAGCTGAAGTTATTCCAGTGGCGAGGGACGGCCAAGGACCTGGGTGTCTTTCAGCTGGCATACGTGCTGATGCAGCTTACCAAGCTGGGTAGTCTCTATGGGGGAGACTGTAGTATGGTATCCAACACAGTGGAACGTGCCTTCCTTGTAGACCAGGCTGCGGGGTAGCAGGCAGTGGGTGCGCCTGGCGACGCGAGGTGCTACGGGAGAGAGCTGATCTCTCTTCTTTCTTTCCCTGGTGGTGCACGAACCACCACAGAACATCGCGAGATGACTCCAACACTAGTGCAGTGGGGCCTCACTTCCCCCACCCAGCAGGTGCGAAGATGCACCGACTACAGACAGAGACAGAACCATGAATGAAATGAATAGAATGAACTGGTAGAACAAACCACGAAATGAAATGAGTGATGTACGTAAAACAGAGTGATGAGAGTATCTTTTCTAGAGGCCCTGGGTCGCGCTGGGGCGCTCCCTTTTTTCTAACCCTAAGCTCCTACCCCCTTCGACGGCACCAACAAGTGTGCCTCGCTTCTCCCGGGACCATGCGTGCTGTGTAAGCATGCTTTTACCCTACGATTACCGCTAGTAATGTTAAAAAGAGGTACTTCTTTTCCGGAACCGCGGGGTACGGGGCGGCAGCCCTGTGCCACACGAGCGTAGCGACGTGGCGAATAACCACGGAAGTGAGATGATGAAATCATATTTTCTACTGCAAAGAGAAACCATGGCTATGCAACAACAAACACAGAGTGTGGGAGCGTGGCTGACGCCGAAGGTGGCATGGCGCGTGACCAACAGACGGACGAGGCGACGGCGAGCCAAGGGGTCGTCGTCAACGAAGTTCGTTGACCAAAGTGGATACGACAGGGAATATTTCGCGATTTGAGCGAATCAGAACGCCCATCTAGCGAGCATTTGGTGCGAGCTCTGTATGATTCACTTGTAAGATGGGCGTTGACCGTTGACAGAGTGGGTCCTTGGACCCCGACTGGCTGACCTATAGGAACGGGGCCTGGTGGCCCAGTTCCGACTACCTAAAAGGGTATCCAGTGGGCACACTGGTACCCACCTTCGAAGATACAAGAGAAGGGGCTGCGGCCCCTTCTAGAGATGAACAGGGACTGGCAATTCTCTTCTTTCTTTTTCCTCGGAGAGAAACAACAGCGGAGCGGGGACACGGAGTCGACAACAGAGGGGAGCGTTGTCTTTTTTCTTTCTTTCCGGAGGATGGGATGCCGGGTGAGGCATACGGACGGATAGTGTGCTCTTTCTCTCCTGGGGAGGAGATGTCGCGAGTGCGACTGTACCACGAGAGCCCGGGAGTGGGCGTGTGCCAACGGGTGTTGGGAAGGATGTTTGTCCGGGAGGAGATCGACTTTTCGGAGACGGGTTGCTGGCTGGCGAAGAGCAGCCTGACGCGGGGCGGCTATGGGAGTGCGTGCGCGACGACACCGGAGGGTAAGATCAGCGTGCTTCTGCATCGGGTTGCCTTCACGGCCTGGCATGGGCGGGATGTGCTGCGTGGCATGGTAGCTTCTCATCTTTGCCGCCGGGCGGCTTGCTTCAATCCCCTCCATGTGGTGGAGGAGTCGCAGGAGGCGAACTTGCGTCGGAGTCACTCGTATTGTGCGGGGACCTTTCGGTGCGCGTGGAGCGGTCATGTTGTTGTGGGGTGTCCCCACGTCCCTATGTGTATGCAGGAGACGGTGGTGTCTTCCTGCTGTTGTGCGTCTGTCGTGCGCTTGTTGTGCACGGCCTCGGTGGACATGTCGTGTCGAGGGGGTTTGTCTCGGCAGGGCGAGACCTCACTTTGATGCTGATGAGAGTGGCAGCAGGACCGAAGGGACGCCGGAGGAGGAGAACGAGGAGGTTTATCTTCTAGTTGTCTTGGATTCTGGGGGGATCTGCACGCGTGGGTGCGCATGGACGGGGCCCGTCCGGTTATTGTGGCCTTGCAGATGGCCAGTGTTCGTACCCTCCCGTGAGGGGTGGGGATGGATGTCGAGCGACTTGTCGAGTGTCGCCTACGAGGTATGCAAATAGCAGTGTTGCTTTGCGCCTTCCCCGTGATCCTGGATCCGTGCACGGATGGGAGGAAATTCATACAGGTTGGATGGATGTTTACCCTTGGCAGGTGACGGAGTCCCACTAGCTGGGCTTGCTACACCACGAAGCGAAATGTACAGCGAGTAATGTAATGAACAGCGTGATTGAACCAAACAGTAACCACATGAATGAACTTGTAGAATAAACAAATGAATGGAATGAGTGCACTTGGAACAAACAGAGTGACCAAAGTATCTTTTCTAGAGGCCCTGGGTCGCGCTGGGGCGCTCCCTTTTTCTAACCCTAAGCTCCTACCCCTTCGACGGCACCAACAAGTGTGCCTCGCTTCTCCCGGGACCATGCGTGCTGTGTAAGCATGCTTTTACCCTACGATTACCGCTAGTAATGTTAAAAAGAGGTACTTCCTTTCCGAACCGCGGGGTACGGGGCGGCAGCCCTGTGCCACACGAGCGTAGCGACGTGGCGAATAACTACGAGAGTAAAATGATGAAATCATATTTTCTACTCACAGAGAGAAACCATGGCTATGCAACAACAAACACAGAGTGTGGGAGCGTGGCTGACGCCGAGGTGGCATGGCGCGTGACCAACAGACGGACGAGGCGACGGCGAGCCAAGGGGTCGTCGTCAACGAAGTTCGTTGACCAAAGTGGATACGACAGGGAATAATTTGGCCTTTGGACGAATCAGAACGCCCATCTAGCGAGCATTTGGTGCGAGCTCTGTATGATTCACTTGTAAGATGGGCGTTGACCGTTGACAGAGTGGGTCCTTGGACCCCGACTGGCTGACCTATAGGAACGGGGCCTGGTGGCCCAGTTCCGTTACCGAAAAGGGATGAAAGTGGGCACACTTTCTCCCACATGGAAAGTACAAAGGAAGGGTGTGCACCCTTCCCAAGAGAAGGCAAAGGATTTCATTTCTCTTCCTCTTTTTCCTCGGAGAGAAACAACAGCAGGGCGGCAGACAGGATGAACAAGACGGGGGCGTCGGTGCACTCGGTGCCTATGCTAGCGGGAGCGAGGAGTGGGCGGATGACACGACAGGTGACGGAGTCGGAGGGCAGGGTGCTGTTCGCACCCATTCAGGAGGAGATCTACTCGGGGAGAGGAGATGTGAGTTGTGTCCCGGAGGGAGTGGCTGGCGAGCTTCCTGCCTCGTTTGTACGGACACCGCAGGGACCGGCGGTGGTGGTGTTGTTCCCACACATGTCAGCTGTGGCGCTGGCGCGCTTGCCTGGACTGCACCCGTCGCAGTGCAGTCGGATCACACGTTGGGAGGTGCCGGGGAAGCCTCCTAATCAGCGGGAGCTGGAATACAATACGGAGCAGAGGATTGTGGAGGAGCGAACTGACACACTGGCGCAGGGGCGCCACGTCTTGTACGAGATGACCCCGTTCATCTTGGAGCACCTGAAGCGTGCTCAGGTTCCCTTTACTTATCTCCGGCCTGAGTATGACCACCTGGGGTGTTTTGTGAACAATCCTTCGGAGGATCGGTGCCCGAGGGGCTTGCAGGACTACCTTTACCAGAGGGAGATGGTGATGTGGGAGCCGCGGAGCCTCCCTTTGCCTTATCGGTATGTACAGGTGTACGTCTTCCCTGACTGCTATGCTTATTCGGTGGCTGGGACGAGACACAGCCCCGTGTCGTCGGATCACAAGCCGGAGGCGGAGGACTTTGTGAGGCTGAGTCATCTCTATGACTGATGGCCTGTAGATGGCAAGAGGTAGGAAGGCACGGCGGGGCCTTCGCATGGAGGTACTTCTTCTTTGGCAGCGTGAGCTGTCTCGGATGATCTTCAGGATGGTCTGCTTGTGGCAGCATGGCTCGAAGCACAGGAGGTGCGGAGGAACCAGAGTAGCGAAGCAGGGTCTGGAGACCGTGGCTTGGTAAAGCGGTGGACTTTTTGCTTAGGTGCGCGAGGGGACGAGCGATCATTCCTGTCGGCAGTGTGTCTAGACAGGTGCAGCGGGTACGTGCACTGGTGGACAGCTACACGAAGTGGAGGTATGAACCAGTAGAACAGCAGTGAATAGAATGAACTTGAACAATACACGAAATGAATGCAATGAAATGAGTGATAAACAGAGTGACCAAAGTATCTTTTCTAGAGGCCCTGGGTCGCGCTGGGGCGCTCCCTTTTTTCTAACCCTAAGCTCCTACCCCCTTCGACGGCACCAACAAGTGTGCCTCGCTTCTCCCGGGACCATGCGTGCTGTGTAAGCATGCTTTTACCCTACGATTACCGCTAGTAATGTTAAAAAGAGGTACTTCCTTTCCGGAACCGCGGGGTACGGGGCGGCAGCCCTGTGCCACACGAGCGTAGCGACGTGGCGAATAACTACGAGAGTAAAATGATGAAATCATATTTTCTACTGCAAAGAGAAACCATGGATATGCAACAACAAACACAGAGTGTGGGAGCGTGGCTGACGCCGAAGGTGGCATGGCGCGTGACCAACAGACGGACGAGGCGACGGCGAGCCAAGGGGTCGTCGTCAACGAAGTTCGTTGACCAAAGTGGATACGACAGGGAATATTTCGTCGATTGGACGAATCACAGCCCATCTTCGCGACCATTTGTATGGGCGCTCTGTATGATTCACTTGTAAGATGGGCGTTGACCGTTGACAGAGTGGGTCCTTGGACCCCGACTGGCTGACCTATAGGAACGGGGCCTGGTGGCCCAGTTCCGTTACCGAAAAGGGATGAAAGTGGGCACACTTTCTCCCACATGGAAAGTACAAAGGAAGGGTGTGCACCCTTCCCAGAAGGAGCAGAGGATCTCTCTTTCTTCCTCTTCATTTCCCCGGGGAAACGATAGCGGAGCGACGATCGGGACGAGATGCGGCCGGGCAGGACGGAGAAGCTGTGGGCGAGTATGACGAGTACGTTTCGTGTAGCACAGAGCCCGGGGGGCTCGTCATCGCCGGTGGCGTTTCCTTTCCGCCTTAGTGCGGTAGATGCGGCGGAGAAGCTGGTGCACGAGGACTGGTTGGCGGAGTGGAGCCGGAGGGGGAGCCCTCTGTGCAAGGAGTTGCCGATTTCTGATGTGGCACATGGTGGATGGTTTGTGAACCGGAGGGACTCTGTCGGACACCTGGGACGGGTGGAGCGAGATGTGTATTTGCTGTCGCTGCCGAGGGTGGCTGCGCCCTTGCTCTCTGAGCGGGACACGGCAAGGAAGGCCGGTGCGGAGCTGGCTGTTCTTCTGCAGAAGGTGATGGGATTCCTCGTGGGCTCTGCCCGCTACCCTGATGTGTCGGAGGCACAGCTCAGTACCATAGTGCGGTCGTGGTGCCGTAGCTATGGGGTACCGTTGGAGGGCACTCGTACGGGATTGTCTGTGCGGAGAAGAGAGACGGCGTTTACCTTCCGGGAGGTTCACGAGATCGCGGGCTATTATGCCGCGTTGGTGGCGGCGCCTGGTAGTCGCGAGCTGACGGAGGTGCAGGAGATTCGGGTGCGGCAGCTCACAGGACGGAGTGGGTGTCAGCTTTCGGCTGCGCAGTTGTGTGCAGTGGATGGCCCGGTGAGGGCGTCTGACCTCTTCCACCTGTTGGACAGGCATGCGACGATAGAGCAGTGGGTCGTGGCGAGCCTGGTGATGACAGTTATTGTCGTGGGGACGATTGCTGCGCGACTGGAGAGCAGTGTGCTGATGGCTTTTTGGAACGAGATGCGTATCTCGGTGATGCAGCTGGTCGATTTGTTGGACCAGAGTGGTTTTGTCATCCGGGACGGGTATGTTGGCGTGTCTGCGCTTGGGCGCAGTTCTGTGCAGGAGGCCGGAGAGGGAGCGTGCTAGTTCCCGCAGGTTCGGCAAGGATGGCGTGTCACGTACATGGAGGTAGCCTCTTCCGCTTGGAATGCAGTAGTGGAGGGACGAACCGGTAGTCGAGAATTGCATCTAGAGCAGCAGTGCGATGAACAGATAACAGATGAGCCGAGCGAACCAGTAGAACTAGCAAATGAACAGAGTGATTGAATGTGTGAGAACATGTGTGGTGGAAAACACCAAAAAGGATCGTGAGATCTGTAAAACACTAACAGTGAGGGGCTTCGTTTGCCCCAACAAGATGCGTGCAGCTAAAGACTGCTGATAGTCTGGTACCACATGCTGTCGGAAAAGAGAGCTAAGATTCCGGATCGGCGGGGTACGGGGCGGCAGCCCTGTGCCACACGAGCGTAGCGACGTGGCGAATAACTACGAGAGTAAAATGATGAAATCATATTTTCTACTGCAAAGAGAAACCATGGATATGCAACAACAAACACAGAGTGTGGGAGCGTGGCTGACGCCGAAGGTGGCATGGCGCGTGACCAACAGACGGACGAGGCGACGGCGAGCCAAGGGGTCGTCGTCAACGAAGTTCGTTGACCAAAGTGGATACGACAGGGAATAATTTGGCCTTTGGACGAATCAGAACGCCCATCTAGCGAGCATTTGGTGCGAGCTCTGTATGATTCACTTGTAAGATGGGCGTTGACCGTTGACAGAGTGGGTCCTTCGGACCTACCTGTTTGACCTATGAGGATGTGGCCTGCTGGCCACAATCCGTTACCTAAAAGGGACAAAGTGGGCCACTTTGGACCAACCTTGAAAGTACAAAGGGAGGGCGGGAGCCCTCCTCGAAGAATGAACTGGCAGGACATTTCTTCTCTTCTTTTTTCCTCGGAGAGAAAACCACAGTGGAACGACAGCAGGGACGAGAACAGTACACGGAGGGTTGTGCACGTATGACCGAGCGCGATGAGGGTCGGTACGGTGCCCCGAGAGGGGTGAAGCGGAGGATAGGGACCGTCCTGGACGGCCCGTTGAAGAGGATGCGTTGCGCAGAGGACCCTGGAGGGTCTTTGATGGAGCGGGAGGAGAGTCCCGGTCTGGTGTGTGGCGCTGAGGAGCGCTGTGTTACCGAGGGGATGCCTCTCAGCCTGTGGCTGGTCACGGCGTTGGGCCGTGTAGAGTGGCGGGGTGTTCCCCGCTGGGCGAACTGCAGGTTCGCTGGTTTCCTTGGGAAGGAGACTGGGAGGACCTGAGGCCGGAGGTGAGTCTTGAGATCCAGGCGTTGGGGCGCCGTTTGGTTTCACTGGAGTGTGGAAGTCCAGAGAAGCTTCGGTGGACCCCGGTGGTGGTCTGCAGTGGTGACCTACAGTTCGACTTCTCCCGGGAGGGAGAGGAGGAGCTACAGTACTGTCGAGCCTGGCGGCGAGACCAGGAGGCAGAGGACGACTATCGGCACATGGGTGCCTTGATCATGGGTGAGTTCCGGCGGTTGGCCGTGGAGACTGACCGGTTTCTGTCCCGGTTTGGTGAGGGCAGGGTGTTTCCCTGGCACGAACGGTTGACACTTCTGAGTGTCGAGACCAGTGGAGGCTGGGTGAAGCACGTGCAGGTGTGGGCGTGCATTGATGTCGGTACGGACGGAGGATACTTTGCTCTTGTGGAGACTACGAGTCACAGAGACGACGGGGAGGAAACTCGATCGGTCGTGGTGGATGCCTTTCGTTTCCCGGATACGATGTATGGGCTTGAGCCCTACTCGGATGGCGGTGCCGGCTTTTGGCACTTTTACCAGGCGCAGCTGGGTCCCGGCGAGGACTGGACGGAGGAGTATGTGCAGGCCTTTGCCTCTGGGTCTTGGGATCGACAGGCAGGTATTGTCGTGCAGTGGTCGTGGTAGACCTGGGAGCGGGAGCGACTTTCATCAGCAGTAGTGTCGTGAGAACAGTGGGCCACACAGATAGATAGACGGAGTAAAACAACATGACAAAAGAACAGAGTGATGAACAAATAATGAGTAAACGAAATGAATGAGATGAACAGAGTGCATGCACAAACGAAGTGATGAGAGTATCTTTTCTAGAGGCCCTGGGTCGCGCTGGGGCGCTCCCTTTTTTCTAACCCTAAGCTCCTACCCCCTTCGACGGCACCAACAAGTGTGCCTCGCTTCTCCCGGGACCATGCGTGCTGTGTAAGCATGCTTTTACCCTACGATTACCGCTAGTAATGTTAAAAAGAGGTACTTCCTTTCCGGAACCGCGGGGTACGGGGCGGCAGCCCTGTGCCACTAGCTGCGCAGCAGCCGTGGCGAATAACTCGAAGAGACATGAAGAATGAATGCTGTTACTACTAGTAGAACATATGGCTATAACAACAACAACGCTGGAAGCTGGGAGCGTGGCTGACGCCGAAGGTGGCATGGCGCGTGACCAACAGACGGACGAGGCGACGGCGAGCCAAGGGGTCGTCGTCAACGAAGTTCGTTGACCAAAGTGGATACGACAGGGAATATTTCGCGATTTGAGCGAATCAGAACGCCCATCTAGCGAGCATTTGGTGCGAGCTCTGTATGATTCACTTGTAAGATGGGCGTTGACCGTTGACGCGGGTGGGTCCTGACCCTACCGCTTACCTAATAGACTGGGAGCCGAAGGGCGAACAGTCGTACTATTGAAGGGGACGGTGGCTGTGGCCACTGGAACCCGGACTTGGCTAGCGCGAAACGCGGAGAGTGGGTCGGAGACCATGTGCCGGGGGCTGATTGGCCCGAGGGGGAGGCGATGGGCGGGGCCTGGAGGGTGACTGCAGAGGGGTTGCAGTTTTTTCTGGCGCTGGGGCGCTGGCCATAAAAAGCCGGAGGGCTTTGGACTGTTAGGCAGAGTAGCTGGGGAACAGCTTCCCAGAATATCACGAAAGCGCGTATTTTTCACGAGAGCGCTGTGGCGCCTATATCAGACCGGAGGACGATAGTGACGGGACGATTATCTGTGAGTGAGCGGAGTGTGCGGTATTTGGTGGAAGGACGGAGGAACCCCCCCTGTCTTTAGGTGTGGCCGCAGGTGTGGCGGCCGTTGCGGCGGCCGTTGGAGTGTTTGTTGGCCCGTGGGGGCGACCGTGTGAGGGCACGGGTTGCGACAGCGTCGGCTACTGACCATTGGTAGGCATTCTTGCTGGCGATCACGCTAGGGATCCGATGACGGATACGTCTGTTTCATCTGGCGGAGATCAGTCGAAGGGCTGTCCTCCTAGCACATGCACGTGCGTTATCAAGCAGGCTACTGCTGGCCGAGCCATGGAGTGGTACTACCAGAGCACCTGTCCGGTTGCGTTTTCTAGTCATGAGGCTTGGCGGCCGAGTTTCCAGACTGTATGGGACATGGGTACGGGAATGGGAGTGACGAGAGATGGTATGCTTGTCATCGACTCTGGCGAGGTGAGTATGCGTTCCTGCCGTGGTGTCGTCCGGGGCGGTTTCTGTTATGGGTAACAGGCTAACGAGCTTGATCAGTTCCGTCATGCGCCGAACATCCGGAACATGTGACGTGGAGGTGTCGGGTTGTCTTGTCCTCGGGAGGAGGTGGTTATTTGCTGAGGCAGTCTTGATCAGCCACGTGCGGGGGCTGAGGCGTCTTCCCTTCACGAGCGCTGGGACGCTCTTGTGGTCTCACTGGCCAACCGGGAGGGGAGGTCGGTTCTTCTTCCTGTCTCTTCTGCTGCTGGACTGCACTCCACGGGGAGGTGCGGTACATTGTACTGTCGCGGAGAAGTAGCTGGGGCTTTCCCAGTCCTGCTAGGATATGGATGTCCGTCTGGTGCATTGTTATAGGTATTACCCTTTGTATCCGAGATACTCTTCTTGTAAGAGACCGGGGCGTTCTCTATCGTGCGGTGGGACCTATTGGGACCAGTGATGTGCGATTGCGTTCTCATAACAGCTGTGGGACGAGTGTGAAAGGGTTTTCTTTTGTGGAACAATTAACGTGTGCAGTGGTGTACTAACCACCAGAGAATATCGTGAGATGACTCAAACAGTCACCTGTGGTGGCTTCAAAAATCCAGAGATGCGTGCCCTAGAGCATGCCTTTATTACTTTGACTGCATGCTGTCAAAAAGAGGTACTTCTATTCCGGAAAGAAGGGGGTTACAGGGGGAAGCCCCCTGTGCCGTGGTCCGCAGGACCCTGGCGCTCACCTCGAAGAGCAATGATGAAATCATATTGTTACTACTAGTAGAAACACCATGGCTATGCAACAACAAACACAGAGTGTGGGAGCGTGGCTGACGCCGAAGGTGGCATGGCGCGTGACCAACAGACGGACGAGGCGACGGCGAGCCAAGGGGTCGTCGTCAACGAAGTTCGTTGACCAAAGTGGATACGACAGGGAATATTTCGTCGATTGGACGAATCACAGCCCATCTTCGCGACCATTTGTATGGGCGCTCTGTATGATTCACTTGTAAGATGGGCGTTGACCGTTGACGCGGGTGGGTCCTGACCCTACCGCTTACCTAATAGACTGGGAGCCGAAGGGCGAACAGTCGTACTATTGAAGGGGACGGTGGCTGTGGCCACTGGAACCCGGACTTGGCTAGCGCGAAACGCGGAGAGTGGGTCGGAGACCATGTGCCGGGGGCTGATTGGCCCGAGGGGGCCGATGCAGGGTGCGGAGCTTGCTCTGGGGGACAAAGAGCAGTTTGCCTTTGTGCATTTGGCACTGCTTGTGTATAATAAGGGTGGGCCGCCCGCTTCGGTTGGGCTTGGAGCTCTCCCTTACGGGACGTATGATCGAACACGCAGCTTGGAAGAAGCGACACCGCGACACCGCGACACCACGACATACCCAGCGGAGCTATGGATTTTATTTCTGTCCCTCGACAACGGAGTTTGGTCTTCTGGGTCTCGTTCCGAGCGGGAGAGGAAGAGGACTATTCCTCGTTTTCTTCACGATGTCAGCAGGTGTTCGGCAGCACCTGCACTATATATGCGAATCGGGTCGTGGAGCAGAATGGGAGGATCCGGTTTGACGCTTTGGTCGTCTGTGCCCAGAGGCAGCGCATACGCGCAGTCGCGCGGCATAAGCAGTGGAAAATCCCGGGGGCAGAGGGACTGTGCCACTTGAAGTGGCCGGAGAGGAACGAGCGGGCTGTCGTCTTTCTTCAGCGGTGGGCCACGGCCATCCGGGACGGGTCGCGCACTTTTGGGAGCAGTAAGGGCCTTGATACGGCCCTCCGGCGGAGCCTGAGGACACGCATGGACGCGAACAAGGATAAGAAGGGAGGGCACAGGATGTCGCCTGATCGACGCAGGGTAGCGCCTAAGGATTGGGATGACATGATTGTCATGTTCCAGTCTGACCAGGTACGGGCTGAGATTGGGGAGGATGTCCAACAGACAGGTGAGTACGCGGGCGGCGGACACCGTTATGTCCCGAGACTGACAGGGAGCGTGGAGACTATGAGCAGCAGGCGCTTACTATCCCCAGTGTGTCGGAGGACCCATTCTCCGGACTCTTCCTCGACGATATTCCTCCCGGTGCGGACGGCTACAGCCTTGGGTTGGCTGGGTGTGTCCAGGAGCCGGCTCCGCCTTCCCTACCTGTCTCGTCGACTTGGTTCGACGTGCTGAGTGGGCCACATCAGTTTGACTTCTCGACAGAGCTCCCTTTCGACTGTGGCGACTTTGATTTTCAGCTGGAGCTTGGATGCGACGTGATCTTTTGATATGACTTGGGTAATGGAATGGTAGCAGCGTGATGATTCGGTGCGTGGCATAGAGCAGAGCAGGCGTTGGTGCGGTGCACAGGCTTAGATAGCGTTCGTGTACGTGACGCGAGTAGAACAATAGAATCTGGTGCGCTTAGTGGTGCACCAACCTCCCAAAATTATCACGAGATGTGCAAAACACTCAAAGTGGCTGGCCTCACTTTGCCCCACCAAGATGCGTGTCCTAAGACATGCTTTTACCCTGCTTGTGCAGATAAATTCCTTAAAAAGAGGTACTTCTTTTCCGGAACCGCGGGGTACGGGGCGGCAGCCCTGTGCCACACGAGCGTAGCGACGTGGCGAATAACCACGGAAGTGAGATGATGAAATCATATTTTCTACTGCAAAGAGAAACCATGGCTATGCAACAACAAACACAGAGTGTGGGAGCGTGGCTGACGCCGAAGGTGGCATGGCGCGTGACCAACAGACGGACGAGGCGACGGCGAGCCAAGGGGTCGTCGTCAACGAAGTTCGTTGACCAAAGTGGATACGACAGGGAATAATTTGGCCTTTGGACGAATCAGAACGCCCATCTAGCGAGCATTTGGTGCGAGCTCTGTATGATTCACTTGTAAGATGGGCGTTGACCGTTGACGCGGGTGGGTCCCTGGACCCTACCGCTCCACCTATCAGAAACGGGGCTGGTGGCCCAGTTTCGTTACTCTTTTGGGCATGCAACTGGGTCAGTTGCTGCCTACTTGGCAAACTACAAAGGGAGGGTGTGCACCCTCCCCAGGGAGAGGCAGCGGAGCTCATTCTTCCCTCCTTTTTTATTTTTCGGGCGGAAAAAACAGCAAGCAGAGCGACACTACGGAGTGCGACAACAAGAGGATCGTTGTCCTTTCATTTTCCTTTTCTTGTCCTTCGGCAGAAGGGGAGACGGAGTACGTGTGCATCCTCGAAGAGGTGTCTGCAATGATGCAGGGCAGCAGAGAGGAGGAGCGTGTTCGGTCCTCTTCGTCTTCCTCGTCCTGGGAGGAAGGACTGTTAGATGGGACGGAGGAGCCTGAGACCGGCGTGGGGCCGCTGGAAGAGATGAGGACAGCATCGGAGGAGGATGTCTCTGTTGTGAGTGATGTCGCATGGGATGCGGAGGTGAGAGCTAGGCGACAGTGCGTCGCTTACGAGTTGCGGCGCTTGGGTGAGGATACCCAGGAAGATGACCCGGTGGGGGACATGCAGAGGCTGCTGGACGTTAGTGACAGGTATACGAAGGCTGGATACTATTACTCCTGTGTGGAGGAGTGGCTGGCGGAGACAGGGCTCATGGAGAAGGAGGATGTCCGATCTTTTCTTAGTGCGTTGGACGGTACACGTGGCTGTGTAGCCGGCCTGTTCGACTGCGGCGAGAGACAGAGCAGGAGGGAGGAGTTCCTCACGATTCTTATGACTTGGCAGGCGGCTTTTGAGCCGTGCAGTGGTGGGACCAATGTTGGCCACCTGATACACACCCTGACGTCGAGGTTGGGTTGTCAAGAGATGCAGGACCTGGAGGAGCAGCCCGGGCGGGTGCGTCGTTTGCAGTATGTGCTGCGCACAGGACGGCCTAGCCGTGAGGATGTAGAATGTCCCAAGCTTGGGTTCAAGCTGGTCGTGGTAGATGAGGAGGATCTCGTCGGCTATTGGATACGGCAGTGCACGGATATGAGGGCTGCGGAGTGTGTCTTCGCGGACAGGATTGTCCAGCCTTTTCCTCTGGTGGCGCGAGCATTGTGGCTGAATTTGCGCCGAGGTGATGAGGTTGTCCCCGCCTTGGTACGCGAGTGCACGCGGGACGTGTTACGGCAGGGGAGATGCGTGTGTCTCTTTGAGGAGGAGCCGTCGTTTGCGACCCTGGAGCGTGCGATACAGGATGAGATGATTGTCGATGATGTAGAACAGTTTGTGGGTTCTCCTACAAGCCGTCGTAGACGTGGTAGCATGAGTGAGATGAAATGAACAGATAGTGCAGTGCAATGATGTGTGGAACAATCAAATGGTGTTGGAGCGAAACACCAAGAAGAATCGTGAGATTAGAGAAACACTGTGTGTGGCTGACTTCACATAAGCTGTGCGAGATGCATGTCCTAAAACATGCTTTTATTACTTAATCCGCATGCTGTCAGAAAAGATGGCTAGAGTTCCGGATCGGCGGGGTACGGGCGGCAGCCCTGTGCCACACGAGCGTAGCGACGTGGCGAATAACTACGAGAGTAAAATGATGAAATCATATTTTCTACTGCAAAGAGAAACCATGGCTATGCAACAACAAACACAGAGTGTGGGAGCGTGGCTGACGCCGAAGGTGGCATGGCGCGTGACCAACAGACGGACGAGGCGACGGCGAGCCAAGGGGTCGTCGTCAACGAAGTTCGTTGACCAAAGTGGATACGACAGGGAATATTTCGCGATTTGAGCGAATCAGAACGCCCATCTAGCGAGCATTTGGTGCGAGCTCTGTATGATTCACTTGTAAGATGGGCGTTGACCGTTGACGAGAGTGGGTCCTTGGACCTACCTCGCTACCCAATGAGAAGTGGGCCTGCTGGCCCAGTTCGAACACCGAAAAAGGATTAGTGTGCGTGCACACAATCCGCACATTCCTTGGAAGTACAAAGGAAGGGCTGGGGCCCTTCCAAGAACAGAGCAAAGGAGTTCTCTTTCTTCCTCATTCATTTTCGGAGAAAACCAAGCGGCGGAGGCGACAAGACAGAGTGGACGACAGAGGATGGAGGACGAGAGGGCTGTGACCGTGCGGGGCGAGCAGGCCCATGGATTGTGGCTTTTGTGCGGGTGAGCAACTTGAGCATTTGTGCGTCAGACCGCCTGGCGGCGGATGTGTCTATGCCGCTATCTGCGGCAGTCTGGTACTATGGTGCCAGGACGATTTGTGCGGGAGCCAAGGGGAGCCGTCTTGGATCGGAGAGGGCAGAGTTTCTGGTCTTGGGGGCGTCTTTACGCCCGGTTGAGTGGGACACCACGTTTTCCGCGGTGGTGGATCTGGTGCGGCGCTGTGGTCGTCCGGAGGACCGGTCTCTAGTGTCAGCTTCTCTTGTCCCCGCTGTGGTCGGGGCAGGCCTTTGCGACCTGGTGGAATGGGTGCGTGCTCGGAAGGATGAGATCAGGATTCTTCCGCCTGTGGCGGAGTCGGAAGGACCGAAGGACAGGTTGGCCTTTGGGTACGGTGGTATTCTGTTGGCCTTGTGGCGACAGCACGAAGGGCGAGCCGGGGAGCTAGCCTGGTTGAGAGCAGAGGCGGAGCGGGAGGACAGTGAACATGAAGACGCTTGGGAGCGTTGGTACCAGATGTACAAGCGAACGTGGGAGGGAGCGCTGGACCAGTTGGGTCTGTTAGGGACGCGAGGTTCTCGTCGTATCCCTTTGGATGGTCAGTCCAGGAACTTGGCACGGCTGATGGTTGGCGTGGATGCCTTCTATGTCCCGGTGGGTGAGAGTGGTGGGAGTCCACCCTCTAGTCTATTATCTCAGTGTCACATCCGTGATGTGGTAGATGGGTAGCACCTTTTCTTTCGTCGGTGCATGGCGGCGCGATCGTTGTGCCCTCGGGGTAAGACCCCCTCGTTATTCTGCGGTGGCGGATTGTTGCGGAGTAGTCCGTATGGAGGACGTGGTTGTCCTTGTGAGTCTTTCTCTTGCTTTGCCGTCATACTTTTTCCCCCCGAGGCGGAATGAGGGGGCTGAACAGTGGGCAGGAGGCTCTTCGTGGCAGTGTCGCGGCTTAGTAGTCCCACAGCGTAGCGTCTTCTCCCTGGATAGAGAGTAGCAGTAGGTGTAATGAAATGAACAATGAACTGATGGAATGCAATGATGAGTAGAACAACTAAATAAACGAAGTGCATGAATGAATGAAATGAAATGTGGTGGAGCCAACCACCAAAAAACATCGTGAGATTAGAGAAACACTAACAGTGAGGGGCTTCGTTTGCCCCAACAAGATGCGTGCAGCTAAAGACTGCTGATAGTCTGGTACCACATGCTGTCGGAAAAGAGAGCTAAGATTCCGGATCGGCGGGGTACGGGGCGGCAGCCCTGTGCCACACGAGCGTAGCGACGTGGCGAATAACTACGAGAGTAAAATGATGAAATCATATTTTCTACTGCAAAGAGAAACCATGGCTATGCAACAACAAACACAGAGTGTGGGAGCGTGGCTGACGCCGAAGGTGGCATGGCGCGTGACCAACAGACGGACGAGGCGACGGCGAGCCAAGGGGTCGTCGTCAACGAAGTTCGTTGACCAAAGTGGATACGACAGGGAATAATTTGGCCTTTGGACGAATCAGAACGCCCATCTAGCGAGCATTTGGTGCGAGCTCTGTATGATTCACTTGTAAGATGGGCGTTGACCGTTGACGAGAGTGGGTCCTTGGACCTACCTCGCTACCCAATGAGAAGTGGGCCTGCTGGCCCAGTTCGAACACCGAAAAAGGATTAGTGTGCGTGCACACAATCCGCACATTCCTTGGAAGTACAAAGGAAGGGCTGGGGCCCTTCCAAGAACAGAGCAAAGGAGTTCTCTTTCTTCCTCATTCATTTTCGGAGAAAACCAAGCGGCGGAGGCGACAAGACAGAGTGGACGACAGAGGATGGAGGACGAGAGGGCTGTGACCGTGCGGGGCGAGCAGGCCCATGGATTGTGGCTTTTTGTGCGGGTGAGCAACTTGAGCATTTGTGCGTCAGACCGCCTGGCGGCGGATGTGTCTATGCCGCTATCTGCGGCAGTCTGGTACTATGGTGCCAGGACGATTTGTGCGGGAGCCAAGGGGAGCCGTCTTGGATCGGAGAGGGCAGAGTTTCTGGTCTTGGGGGCGTCTTTACGCCCGGTTGAGTGGGACACCACGTTTTCCGCGGTGGTGGATCTGGTGCGGCGCTGTGGTCGTCCGGAGGACCGGTCTCTAGTGTCAGCTTCTCTTGTCCCCGCTGTGGTCGGGGCAGGCCTTTGCGACCTGGTGGAATGGGTGCGTGCTCGGAAGGATGAGATCAGGATTCTTCCGCCTGTGGCGGAGTCGGAAGGACCGAAGGACAGGTTGGCCTTTGGGTACGGTGGTATTCTGTTGGCCTTGTGGCGACAGCACGAAGGGCGAGCCGGGGAGCTAGCCTGGTTGAGAGCAGAGGCGGAGCGGGAGGACAGTGAACATGAAGACGCTTGGGAGCGTTGGTACCAGATGTACAAGCGAACGTGGGAGGGAGCGCTGGACCAGTTGGGTCTGTTAGGGACGCGAGGTTCTCGTCGTATCCCTTTGGATGGTCAGTCCAGGAACTTGGCACGGCTGATGGTTGGCGTGGATGCCTTCTATGTCCCGGTGGGTGAGAGTGGTGGGAGTCCACCCTCTAGTCTATTATCTCAGTGTCACATCCGTGATGTGGTAGATGGGTAGCACCTTTTCTTTCGTCGGTGCATGGCGGCGCGATCGTTGTGCCCTCGGGGTAAGACCCCTCGTTATTCTGCGGTGGCGGATTGTTGCGGAGTAGTCCCGTATGGAGGACGTGGTTGTCCTTGTGAGTCTTTCTCTTGCTTTGCCGTCATACTTTTTCCCCCCGAGGCGGAATGAGGGGGCTGAACAGTGGGCAGGAGGCTCTTCGTGGCAGTGTCGCGGCTTAGTAGTCCCACAGCGTAGCGTCTTCTCCCTGGATAGAGAGTAGCAGTAGGTGTAATGAAATGAACAATGAACTGATGGAATGCAATGATGAGTAGAACAACTAAATAAACGAAGTGCATGAATGAATGAAATGAAATGTGGTGGAGCCAACCACCAAAAAACATCGTGAGATTAGAGAAACACTAACAGTGAGGGGCTTCGTTTGCCCCAACAAGATGCGTGCAGCTAAAGACTGCTGATAGTCTGGTACCACATGCTGTCGGAAAAGAGAGCTAAGATTCCGGATCGGCGGGGTACGGGGCGGCAGCCCTGTGCCACACGAGCGTAGCGACGTGGCGAATAACTACGAGAGTAAAATGATGAAATCATATTTTCTACTGCAAAGAGAAACCATGGCTATGCAACAACAAACACAGAGTGTGGGAGCGTGGCTGACGCCGAAGGTGGCATGGCGCGTGACCAACAGACGGACGAGGCGACGGCGAGCCAAGGGGTCGTCGTCAACGAAGTTCGTTGACCAAAGTGGATACGACAGGGAATATTTCGCGATTTGAGCGAATCAGAACGCCCATCTAGCGAGCATTTGGTGCGAGCTCTGTATGATTCACTTGTAAGATGGGCGTTGACCGTTGACGCGGGTGGGTCCTGACCCCCCGCTTACCTTCCAATCAGAACTGGGCCTGCTGGCCCAGTCTGGTTACCTATTTGGGACGAAACTGGGTCAGTTTCTACCACCTTCGAAGATACTAAAGGAAGGGCTGGGGCCCTTCCAAGAGATGGATGGGGTGCAGACATTCTCTTCCTTCTTTCCTTCATTCTTGGAGGAAAACAGCAGAGCGGCAGACGGAGTACCACAACAGGGGATCGTTGTGCACTTTTCTTTTTTTTCTCTTTCCTTGGAACCAGGATGGACGCTGCCTTCCGGAGGGCAGGTATCGTTGGGGACGAGGGATCTATTCGAGTCCTGACAAGGCTGGGCAGCCTTTACTTGGAGATGCGGGCACGGGTAAGTGCGGCTTCTATCTTGTCTGGGGAGACAGAGGTGCGAGAGCGGGACGGGGACTGGAGGATCGTTACTACTCTCCTTGGACGGAGTGCAGATGTCGGTGTGTGGTACCGACGGCT
Organism: Microdochium trichocladiopsis; assembly: GCF_020744255.1. Lineage (NCBI taxonomy): Eukaryota > Fungi > Ascomycota > Sordariomycetes > Xylariales > Microdochiaceae > Microdochium > Microdochium trichocladiopsis. The sequence continues at coordinate 19,403 of NW_025763568.1, forward strand.
GGGCACTTGTGCCTCGCGGTGGTTCGTCAGGAAGGAACAGGATGGTCTCTTCTCTTGTGGCCAGGAGGGCGGAGATGTGTGGTCTTTGACTGTTATTGTTCTGCCCGAGCGGAGTGGGCAGGGTGAGAGTGTGCGTCAGTGGTTGCGTGCGCTAGCACAGGCGGGCGAGGGACGAGCTCTAGTGGAGAGTGTGTCGCAGGAGGACATGGGCGTCTGGTTGGAGCAACGACCTTGGTTCGGCAGTGGAAGTCAGTCCGACAGGCTGTCTGTGAGCCGCGAGCGGGGGCAAGCGGCAGTAGAGTCAGGAGCGCGAAGGTGCTGCCGTGAGAGGCGGCGTGGAGATGTTCGCCAGCCTTTGGCTTGCTTGAAGGCATGTGTGCCGAAACAGCCCAGTGCTTCCGACTTGCGGGCAGGAGGACAAGAGAACGAGGAGCCAGATCCCTAGCAGAGGGTTCTTCCGGGTGGATGCACGGGTTGTACCGTGGAGGTGCGTTGTCATGAGGGAGGATTCTTCTCTTGGGTGCTATTCTCTCTTCCCGGGAGAGGGAGAGGTGTGTTCAGACCAGGTAGGTGAGGTGGCGAAGCCTTTTCCCTTCTTTCCTCCTTTCTTCCTCTGGTGCTGTGCGCCGGAGAACATCGTGCGATGCATCGGTATTACCATGATCCTTGTAGGACAGGACGGTGTCCTTTACTCGGGCAGGAGGCTGTGCAACTAGGAAGTAGAACTGCAGTGAATGAAATGATCTGTGACATGAACAAATGAGCAAATGAAATGAGTGATGAATAGTAGACGAAGTGCATCGTGGAACAACCAAGTAGATGAACAATCAAATGAAATGTGTAGTGGAACAACCAGAAGAGCGGAGTGATGCAATGAAAGTAGTGTGCGAAACACCAGTAATCATCGTGAGATGCACTAACAGTCACAAGTTGTGGCTTCACCCCACAAAGATGCGTGCCTTCAAGCATGCTTTCGGTCTGGTACCGATAAATTCCTTAAAAAGAGAGCTAGAGTTCCGGATCCGCGGGGTACGGGGCGGCAGCCCTGTGCAGCTCGAGCGTAGCGACGCTGCTTAATACACGGAAGTGAGATGATGAAATCATATTTTCTACTCACAGAGAGAAACCATGGCTATGCAACAACAAACACAGAGTGTGGGAGCGTGGCTGACGCCGAAGGTGGCATGGCGCGTGACCAACAGACGGACGAGGCGACGGCGAGCCAAGGGGTCGTCGTCAACGAAGTTCGTTGACCAAAGTGGATACGACAGGGAATAATTTGGCCTTTGGACGAATCAGAACGCCCATCTAGCGAGCATTTGGTGCGAGCTCTGTATGATTCACTTGTAAGATGGGCGTTGACCGTTGACGCGGGTGGGTCCTGACCCCCCGCTTACCTTCCAATCAGAACTGGGCCTGCTGGCCCAGTCTGGTTACCTATTTGGGACGAAACTGGGTCAGTTTCTACCACCTTCGAAGATACTAAAGGAAGGGCTGGGGCCCTTCCAAGAGATGGATGGGGTGCAGACATTCTCTTCCTTCTTTCCTTCATTCTTGGAGGAAACAGCAGAGCGGCAGACGGAGTACCACAACAGGGGATCGTTGTGCACTTTTCTTTTTCTTTTCCTTCTTCGCAGAAGATCTGGACCAGGATGGGTCTTGTCGGAGATAGTGCCCCTCGGGGACACGAAGTGAAGCAGGGCGTGTATTTTGTTACGCTCCGAGAGGATGCGGAGGTTCAGCAGTGGAGCTGCAGGCTTCCTAAGGACGCTGCTCGCTTGCGATGGTCTGCGTTGATGGCGGAGACAACGGGACAGGTTTTGGACGGCGATGGACCGAGAGGTCTGGAGCACTCGATTGAGGAAGTGGAGCGGACGTTTACCAAGGCACTGTGGCAGTGGTGCGAGGAGTTCGGACTCTCTGTGCAGGGTTTTTCTTCCCCGGGGGAGATGGAGGGAGAGGGTCTCCCTATTAGCACGTTCCAGCTCGCGAGCTTGATGGCGATGCGTGCGCCTCACCGGTATGAGGTGTCGTCTCGGGACGTCAGGGAGCAGTTCTTCGGGAATGCTCGGCGGTTTGTGCCGAGGGCTGTGAAGTCCGCACTTGGGTGCGAATGTGTTTGTCACTCTTTGTCCGCTGGGGCGGACTCTGATCCGTACGTGAGTCTCCTGGGGAGATTTGCTACGAGGAGGCAGTGGGTCGCTGCGAGTCTCTTTGCTTCTGCCTATTTGGCTAGATATATTGGCCAGTGGGCCCAGATACAAGACATGGATGTTGTCTCACTCTGCGTGGAAGAGTGGCTGATGAGCCTTGGTAGCACCGCAGTGCTGGGTTGGACTGCGTCTTCTTTCTGGGCCGCAGCTGATCAGTGGCGGAACCAGGTATCCTGCACGGAGGAGAAGCCGTGCACTTGCGTTAGCTTGGCGGTGAAGGATTGTTGGTCGGAGGATGATCTCATTCTTGCCCCTCCAGGACTACGTGGGGCTCTTGGGAGATACAGGCTGTTCTGCCAGAGGTATGCGTACTAGACCGGTGGCGGTAGACTTCTCTTTCTACTCGCGTGGTTTCACCATGGGGATTTGTATACACGCGAACAGAGTCTTGTGCTATGCACGCGCGGAGCACTTGTAGATTAGTGGAATGGGAATGACAAACAGGATGGATGATGAGATGAGTCGAACAACCAGTGAACAGGGTGATTGAAATTGAACAGAGTGAATGAATGATTGCATGAGATGAAATGAAAACGTGTGTGAAACACCAAAAAACATCGTGAGATTAGAGAAACACTAACAGTGAGGGGCTTCGTTTGCCCCAACAAGATGCGTGCAGCTAAAGACTGCTGATAGTCTGGTACCACATGCTGTCGGAAAAGAGAGCTAAGATTCCGGATCGGCGGGGTACGGGGCGGCAGCCCTGTGCCACACGAGCGTAGCGACGTGGCGAATAACTACGAGAGTAAAATGATGAAATCATATTTTCTACTCACAGAGAGAAACCATGGCTATGCAACAACAAACACAGAGTGTGGGAGCGTGGCTGACGCCGAAGGTGGCATGGCGCGTGACCAACAGACGGACGAGGCGACGGCGAGCCAAGGGGTCGTCGTCAACGAAGTTCGTTGACCAAAGTGGATACGACAGGGAATATTTCGCGATTTGAGCGAATCAGAACGCCCATCTAGCGAGCATTTGGTGCGAGCTCTGTATGATTCACTTGTAAGATGGGCGTTGACCGTTGACAGAGTGGAGCCTCGCTCCATCTCTTGCTACCCTATCAGAGATGGGCCTGCTGGCCCATATCTGTTACCTAAAAGGGACGAAAGTGGGCCACTTTCTCCCACATTCCTTGGATACAAAGGAAGGGCTGAGGCCCTTCCCAGAAGATGGCGGGGTGCGACAGTTCTTCTTTCCTTTCTTTTCCCCGGGGGAAACACAGTGGAACGACAGCAGGGACGAACGACGATACCGGAGGGGTTGTGCGCGGGATGGAGGTCCCGCTTGTCTTGGATGACGGGTCGATTCCTAGTCCCCGGTGGAGACGGGAGAGTGCGTCGTCGCTTGCGAGGACGGGAGGAGTGAACAGGGAGGCTACCGGGCTGGTGCCCGGCTTTGTTGCTACGGCAGGTGGTTCGCAGCTGGAGATGCGACGCTTGTTGTCGGCTGTGCTGACCGATGGCCTAGTGGAGTGTTGTCCTGGCCTGGAGGGCTGTCCCGGGGGGGGCTCCGAGGACTCTGAGGAGTGGCGCTGCTGCGTGTATGAGAGGTGCAGGGCGCACCTCAGCTTGAAGCAGGAGGCGGGTTATTTTCCTGTGCTAGCGTGGCGGACGGCTGTCCGTGCAGTGGATCTGGTGTCGCTGTATGCGATGTCTTGTTCCCTTGCGGGGGGTAAGGGAGACGGTGTCACGCTGCGGGAGCAGCCGTGGAACTACCAGTCAGGGGCGTATACTACTGTTGTCCGTATGGACATGTACCGTGTCCTCGGGGACCAGCAACGAAGGAGGATCCGTGGTTGGCAGACTACGTACCGGCACGGGAAGTGTTTCTCTGACCTCCTCGTGTATGAGGTGGAGGTGTTGGCCTCGCCTTGTGGGCCTCGGCATGGGTCCACTAGCGTTTCTGTCTCTCGCGATGGTCACTGTGACTGGGTAGTCCAGTGGATGGCGTTCCTGGGAGGCGTGCAGCGTAAGGTTTCGCATCATGTCTGGTGCCCTGGAGGGAAGGGCACGCTGGTCTTGTGATCTGTCTTCGCTCTGTGAGCGCTGGTGTTGTCGCGCCAGTGATGCTCTCTAGTGTCCCGAAGGTGTGGTTTCTGCTGGAACCGGCAGAGCTTTTTGGTGTGGAAAGACACGGTGTTGTTTCCGCCGAGCTGCAGTGTCGGTGGTGGAAGTGCAGCTGACTTGGTGTCGCTCTATGCGCCATGTGTAGCACACAACTGAGTGATGACGTGTAGGAATGGAGTAGATGAAATGCAAAGAGGAAGGAACAGCGTGTATCGTAGTAGTAATAGAATGGGACGGATTACTAAATGAAATGAGAGGAACAGTAGGCCGTATGAGAATAAACAGAGTGACTCGAGGGATGATGAGATGAACAGGATGTGATTGCATGAAATGTGTGAAGAAGTGGAACAAAACACCAAGAAAGATCGTGAGATGCAACAAACACTGGGGAAGTGTGGCTTCAAAACTAGAAGATGCATGTCCTAAAACATGCTTTTATTACTTAATCCGCATGCTGTCAGAAAAGATGGCTAGAGTTCCGGATCCGCGGGGTACGGGGCGGCAGCCCTGTGCCACACGAGCGTAGCGACGTGGCGAATAACCACGGAAGTGAGATGATGAATCATATTTTCTACTCACAGAGAGAAACCATGGCTATGCAACAACAACACAGAGTGTGGGAGCGTGGCTGACGCCGAAGGTGGCATGGCGCGTGACCAACAGACGGACGAGGCGACGGCGAGCCAAGGGGTCGTCGTCAACGAAGTTCGTTGACCAAAGTGGATACGACAGGGAATAATTTGGCCTTTGGACGAATCAGAACGCCCATCTAGCGAGCATTTGGTGCGAGCTCTGTATGATTCACTTGTAAGATGGGCGTTGACCGTTGACGAGAGTGGGTCCTTGGACCTACCTCGCTACCCAATGAGAAGTGGGCCTGCTGGCCCAGTTCGAACACCGAAAAAGGATTAGTGTGCGTGCACACAATCCGCACATTCCTTGGAAGTACAAAGGAAGGGCTGGGGCCTTCCAAGAACAGAGCAAAGGAGTTCTCTTTCTTCCTTCTCTTTCTCGGGGAGAAACAACAAAGGGACGACTAGCCAGGATGGCCGAACACGCGAGTATATATGCGGTGCTGGGAGCAGGCGGGACATGCTCCTTTCGTCCAAGTGGGCTTGGAGGGGATCGAGACGGACTGTGGTCGGCCGAGGACTTTATTGACACGGCGCAGTACGACGGGGCTTGTGAGTATTTCCGGAGGAAGACTGAACCCACTGGTGGGTGAGTGCTGAGTAGCAGCGGGCGCGAGAGGTGCTGTGCATGATGGTGCTGTTCGGAAGGACAGGCGAGGGCGAGCTGGGTTCGACCTATGCAAGGCGTGTACGATGTGGACATGTACATGCAGCCGAGAGGGCGGAAGAAGGGCAGCTCGACGTATGATGGGCCGGTGAGGCAGGTGGATGCCGAACTCTTTAGGCGGAGCATGCAGGAAGGTGCGATGGAGGCTGTTGCCGTGCACAGGTGTGATGGCCGCACCGGGGGTCGCGTGCCAACCCGTGATCCTGGCGAAGGAGCGACTGCACGCGTGTGCGTTTCACCGGTTTGCCTATGGCACCGTCTTTTGCTAAGACGGAGGTATCCACCGGGTGGACATGGATAATTTCATCCAGCAGCAGCGATATTGTCTCGGGGATGTGCGGCGCATTTTTGTTCAGGTTGGACGATGGACATGCAGGTTCATCGTGCACGCTCTGTCGAGGATGACGGTGTTTGGATCATTAGCGCGAGGCCTGCGGTGGCGGTGTCGGGTGCGACTCCCTTGCGGTGCAGTTTACCTTCTGGCGCGCCTACCCTGGTGAGCAGTATGCGAACGCTGTGACGAGCTTGACTGGCTATTGTACACAGGGCGGAGTAGCTGTTCTGGGCGGGACGGCATCAAGAGGCTGACCTCTCGGAGGATGGAAGGGGTTTCTGCTGCGTCGTCGCATGTGCGGTGCGCGGTGCATTGCCTTGTCGGGTCACGAGTGTCTTTCGCCTCAGCGAGGTCTGGTGGCAGCGTGAGAGGGATTCTCTATGGTGGATGGATCTCTTAGTGGCTGCAGGGTAGCGAATAGTATGAAGAGAGAGTAGAGCAGGATGTTAGTCGTGCTATGCGAAGCAGGAGTATCGGGACGATTGGATGAAGTCATCAGTAGAACCAGGAATGAACGAAGTGATGCAATGAAATGAATGTGTGGTGGAGAACACCAAAAGTAATCGTGAGATGCAGTAACACTGAGAAAGTGTGGCCTCAAACTAGAAGATGCGTGTCGCTAAGACATGCTTACACTACTTAATCCGCATGCTGTCGGAAAAGATGGCTAGAGTTCCGGATCCGCGGGGTACGGGGCGGCAGCCCTGTGCAGCTCGAGCGTAGCGACGCTGCTTAATACACGAGAGTGAATGATGAAATCATATTTTCTACTCACAGAGAGAAACCATGGCTATGCAACAACAAACACAGAGTGTGGGAGCGTGGCTGACGCCGAAGGTGGCATGGCGCGTGACCAACAGACGGACGAGGCGACGGCGAGCCAAGGGGTCGTCGTCAACGAAGTTCGTTGACCAAAGTGGATACGACAGGGAATAATTTGGCCTTTGGACGAATCAGAACGCCCATCTAGCGAGCATTTGGTGCGAGCTCTGTATGATTCACTTGTAAGATGGGCGTTGACCGTTGACAGAGTGGAGCCTCGCTCCATCTCTTGCTACCCTATCAGAGATGGGCCTGCTGGCCCATATCTGTTACCTAAAAGGGACGAAAGTGGGCCACTTTCTCCCACATTCCTTGGATACAAAGGAAGGGCTGAGGCCCTTCCCAGAAGATGGCGGGGTGCGACAGTTCTTCTTTCCTTTCTTTTCCCCGGGGGAAACACAGTGGAACGACAGCAGGGACGAACGACGATACCGGAGGGGTTGTGCGCGGGATGGAGGTCCCGCTTGTCTTGGATGACGGGTCGATTCCTAGTCCCCGGTGGAGACGGGAGAGTGCGTCGTCGCTTGCGAGGACGGGAGGAGTGAACAGGGAGGCTACCGGGCTGGTGCCCGGCTTTGTTGCTACGGCAGGTGGTTCGCAGCTGGAGATGCGACGCTTGTTGTCGGCTGTGCTGACCGATGGCCTAGTGGAGTGTTGTCCTGGCCTGGAGGGCTGTCCCGGGGGGGGCTCCGAGGACTCTGAGGAGTGGCGCTGCTGCGTGTATGAGAGGTGCAGGGCGCACCTCAGCTTGAAGCAGGAGGCGGGTTATTTTCCTGTGCTAGCGTGGCGGACGGCTGTCCGTGCAGTGGATCTGGTGTCGCTGTATGCGATGTCTTGTTCCCTTGCGGGGGGTAAGGGAGACGGTGTCACGCTGCGGGAGCAGCCGTGGAACTACCAGTCAGGGGCGTATACTACTGTTGTCCGTATGGACATGTACCGTGTCCTCGGGACCAGCAACGAAGGAGGATCCGTGGTTGGCAGACTACGTACCGGCACGGGAAGTGTTTCTCTGACCTCCTCGTGTATGAGGTGGAGGTGTTGGCCTCGCCTTGTGGGCCTCGGCATGGGTCCACTAGCGTTTCTGTCTCTCGCGATGGTCACTGTGACTGGGTAGTCCAGTGGATGGCGTTCCTGGGAGGCGTGCAGCGTAAGGTTTCGCATCATGTCTGGTGCCCTGGAGGGAAGGGCACGCTGGTCTTGTGATCTGTCTTCGCTCTGTGAGCGCTGGTGTTGTCGCGCAGTGATGCTCTCTAGTGTCCCGAAGGTGTGGTT